>NC_051228.1:5135554-5198054 GCF_015220715.1 Pygocentrus nattereri
GTTCTGAAGGCGAAAGGGGGTCCAGCCTTTTACTAGCAAGGTGTACCTAATAAAGTGGCCGGTGAGTGTATATGCTAAACAACGAGCTTGTCGGTAAATAGCTTTTTTTAGACACCACTCAGGTCTAATTTCTACCATCAACTACTGAAAACAGCTTTGTCCACTATGATGAAAGGAAGAGAACCAGAAACTTTGATATCAAAGTTGTTTTGAAAGTTTCCACTTGTAATGACCGCTTGAAGGGGCATTCATGAGCAACGTTTAGGTCAGGAGCTTGTCTTTAAGATGCTGATAAAGGAAAGCACATGAAGGCAGGAAGGCAGCCTTGTGATTGGCTCCGGCTCTGGAGCATTTCACCATGCTCACCGGATTTCGTTGGGCGTCTCCTCCTCTTCGTACTTCTTCTTCTCCTTCTTGCGGAAGACCAGCCACACGATGAGGATGATGAGCAGGACGCCAAAGGACACGCCCACCACAGCGCCAGCCACCACACCCATTCCCCGCACATCTGGAGAGGACAAAGGCAACATCAGCACTCTCTCCATTAGTGATTCCTATACCTCCCATATCTACTGACCAGGTATAACATTCTGACCACCTCCTTGTTTCTACACTCATTGTCCACTTTATCAGCTCCACTTACTCTATAGCTGCACTTTGTAGTTCTACAGTTACAGACTGTAGTCCATCTGTTTCTCTGATACTCTGTTACCCTGTTCTTCAGTGGTCAGGACCCCCATGGACCCCCACAGAGCAGGTACTATTTGGGTGGTGGATCATTCTCAGCACTGCAGTAACCCTGACGTGGTCGTGGTGTGTTAGTGTGTGTTGTGCTGGTACAAGTGGATCAGACACAGCAGTGCTGCTGGAATATTTAAACACCATGTCCACTCACTGTCCACTCCTACCTTGTTGGTCCACCTTGTAGATGTAAAGTCAGAGACGACAGCTCATCTGCTGCTGCACAGTTTGTGTTGGTCATCCTCTAGTCCTTATTAAAGAAGACGAGAGGAAGACGTCGTGTTCTGAGACACATAAGCTGGACGTCCATCCTACCGCCGTCTTTTAAAGATCAGAGCATGAACTTCGTCTCCTCTGCAGACCAGGTTCTCCTGCACCATGTTGGACGTTATAAACTCTCACTATGACGGGACGCACATGCAGAACGGACTTAAACTTTCTGATAGGGAATGTAATCGGATACAGGCATTTACACGGATTATTCTTCTATTTAACAGACTGTTTAGCCACCAAACTGTATTCCGAATAGCCTTAATCTGACTAGTCTATACTGACTGAGGTGTATACATGGACGTATTCTATTCCGATTGAGCTATTAGTCGGATTATTAATGGATTATCAGGCTGACTGGCTACACTTGCTCTAAGGGAGAAAACTCTACCTTTAATACACCTAACAGACCCAAACAGTTTCCTCCAGTCACACAGCAAATACACACATACCTTTACACCCATCCAGAGAGCCAGATAAAGTACAGTGGGAGCAAGAAGCAGTAATTTATGCTCAAATATCCGAACGAGCCCCCATGCACTGCATTGCAGATACTGTACCTAAAGCAATGCATCTCCCAGCACCAGGAGAATACTTCAGCAAACACAACAAGCCATTAATCACGCCACTGTAGCCACAGTTTTCTTTGAACAAAGTGCCGTATTCCTTTGCATGAGTACGTTTCTTTCTCGTTCCCCCCAATTAATGTTTTCTCGCTAATTCCGTCTCCCCTAAGTGTAATTATGCAGAGAAAAGGCTTTGGACTTCACTGCTGGATAAAAATGAATCAACGAACAAAACAAGAAAACAAGTCGATTAATTTTTTATTTGGATTTTAAAAGTATGCTGATGAATCATCCTGCTTATCCGAGCACACATATGCGGAGGCTTGCTCCCCAAAGGACGAGCGCATCACGAACGTCTTCAAACCCAAACCTTGCCCTTACCGCTGCGCCACGTCGGCCTTCTTTTGTCTCGCTGTCACGAGGCGGTGCGAAGAACTGGAAACAGACGCATGTGGAGAAAAATCCTGCATCCTGAGTTCTTTTAATCAGTTCGTGATCATCAAAACCAATTGCGTCTGTTTATTATAACGTTCTGGGTCTTTTCGGCGAACAGAAGGCATTGGTTTGTGATCAGATCACAATAATATCGGATTCATATCGGTATCAACTGATAAATGCTTAGAAATGAGGAACGTTTAGGCTTGATTGATATTTCAGGCTGATATATGATGTATTTACTGTACTGTAGAAGGGCAGAGTGTTTAGGTGACGCTGGGCTACGGCACTAAAGCATCTGTACTTCATTCATTCTACTGTATTTGTAACCCTACAGAAATGAATGTTATATCACTTTATGAAGTCCAATCGAAAGGGATTTATTTCGGTGGCTGTATCTTAGTTTATGTACTGGATATCAGAATCAGCTCGCGGTTCCCATATCAGAGCATCTGTAGCTGACACTACAACCGTGTTTTAGGCTAGCACTGTTAACAAAATAAAAGAATAGACTGAGAATAAATAGAATAAAGTCAGAATATTTTGAGAGTAAAGTTGTATTTTTTAAAATGAAATCATAATATTTCAAGAATAAAGTCAAATTTTATATCTAATACAATAATTATATTTAGAGAATAGTCATATTTCTTAGAAGACAATTCTAAGTCTTTTTTTTTTGAGCAAACTTGTAAAACTTTGAGAAAAAAGTCATAATATTGTGAGAATAAACTCATATACACACACACACACACACACACACACACACACACACACACACATTTTCTAAGCCGCTTCTCCTTCTGGGTCGCGGGGGGTGCTGGAGCCTATCCCAGCAGTCATCAGGCGGAAGGCAGGATACACCCTGGACAGGTCGCCAGTCCATCGCAGGGCAAGAATAAAGTCATATTTTTATAATAAAATAATTATATTTTGAGAATAAAGTCCTATTTTTTAGAACAAAACTGTAAAACTTTGAGAAAAAAGTCATAATATGTAGAGAATAAAGTAATATTTTGATTATCTGGCGATTATCTGACTTCAGCTTCACATCACTGAAGAATTAGTGGTGGGCAATAATAAATAATTGCCCCCCTCTTTGAAGGCATATGATCCCTAAATGTATCTAAAGCCCAACAGTGAGGAGCTGAACTTTCCCCTCCTCTGCTGTCCCAGCAGACGGGCAGGGTCGCCCACAGAGCGGCGCTGGTAGCCGTTAATGAAGTGATGCTCTTTTTATTCGAGGGTCTCATTTCATAGAGGAAGATTTCAACCATTACAACTTGTATCTCGAAAACAAGGGACAGGGTTAAAAATAAGAAATGGGATTGGGCCGATTTCTTCTGTACAGCGCTGCGTCCCAGGAAAGCCAAAATATTCACGTTTTCATCATCCTGGGACATTCGCCCCCCACAAAGAGCCAAATACATGGTGAAAGACACTCACAGTGGATTTTGACCTCCACGGTGCAGCTCTCCTCCCCCACGTCGTTGCTTGCTGTGCATTTGTAGACTCCCGCACTTTCTCTAGTGAGATTCCTCAGCGTCACAATTTCCGGATTCTTCAGATCTAAACAGCAACACAATGAATGTTTCCTCAGAGAATCCAAGCATCATCTGTTACAAGAGCTGCTAAAGCCCCAGTTACCACAGGCAATAATAAAACTGCGCTGTAATTTTATATTAAACATGACTCATTGAAAAAAAATCAAGAAATTGTCAAAACAAGCGCAGATTCTGAATGGATTTCAATCCACGCCACTTTAGCGGTGGAACATTGTGTGAATTTGATCATCACTATTGGGTGTACGGTCTTGTTTTGAGACAAAAAAGCCATGTTTTTTGTCATTTTTTGGGTATTCAAACAGAAAAAAGTGTGAAGTAACACAGCTTACAGGATGCGAATGGATCATTATGTAACAACTACGTCATTAATCATGTCATAATGACGTAATAAGTCTTATAAGATGGATTTGAATAGTCAAGTACAGATATAATTACACCACATAATTACAACAAATGTAAATGTGCAATTGCATTTAAACAGTTTTTGCAAAACAACGAAAGCTCTAGATTCACTGCTGAGGTCTCTTTCCCCTCTCAGCGCTGGGTGGAAGTTGCACATTAGTTCCACATACGGAGCAACTCACACTGGAGCTACTAAAAGAGGCTAATTGAGGAGCGGCAGAGCATGGGGCGTCGGGGGGGGGGGACGACGGGGGGGTGTTGGGGGCGGGAAGGGGGGGCTAATGTAGCTGATGTAAATTAAATTTGAGGCCGCTTGTTGTGCTAAATAGACCCCATGGAATCATCATCCACAGTCTTCGTCCTCCAGAGACAAGTCCTAGCTGGATTGCAGCGAGTTGGTGGGAGACTTTCCTTTACACATTTGAGTTCCATGCAAGTGGAAGCAGAGGCAGGATTAACCCTCTACTGCACATGTTATGAAAGCAATTATATATATATATATATATGGTTCACTTTTCTTGCATAAAATGGACCTGATTATTAGACATCAAAACTTTTTTTTTTAAATAATGTGTGCAGGGGTCATTTTGGGTTTCCTTGAGGCAACATTGCGCGACAACGGGAAGAAATGATACAGGGCCGTGTTCCGTGATGTGGCTTGTGGCTGGTCAGACCCCACTTTCGCCCAACGTTGCTTTTAGGCAACAAACATATTTCCACAAATTCTCATAACAAAAAGAGAAATCGATACTGTATCTTAAAAAAAAGCAACCTCCACGTTCTCGGTGCTGGCGGCAGTGGAGCCTCACCTTTGTGGATATTATTAATACGGAACTTTCAACTGCGAGGATCCACGGAGCTAACGGGAGGACCTGGAGCTCTTCGGAAAGTGCAGCTGAGGAAGTTAGCAACTCATTGTGAAACCTGTTTTGCATTACTAGATATGTCACAGAGACTACTCGTTTATTTTTTTCACAATTATTTATTTGCTTATATTTATTTTGATCGGCAGCGGGCTTGTGGGTGCCATGGGTGATGGAGGGATGGGTTGGGGGGGCCGTTGGGTGCTTCATTTTGTTGCTAGGTGTCTTGCTGCTTGTTGTATTTTGTATTACACTGGAGCACTTAAAAAATAAAAATAAAAACATTTGGTTATTATTTTTTGGCAAAAAAAAGAGACAGTGTGACCAAGAACATGCTTTTTGTTGACATACTCAACCTGCTCCCTTTATTGTTAACCCTTTGTCTTTAAATATGGACAATGCTGGTGTAAAGTGAGGAAAATGAGTTTGTTGCCCCGAGGCAACATTGTCTAATAGAGAGTTAAGGTTTCGGACACGATTGCATCATGTTGCCGTAAAACGTCAGCGTAATTTAAGAAACTAGGCTTCTCAATTTGAGAGGAGGAGGAGATGTCCAGGAAATGTGTGCTAACGTCTTGGTAGAGAACATCATTCGAAAGCAATTTACAGTGAAGGTTCAGCCAAACCAGGTTGCCTGTTTACCTCAAACACAGTGGACTAACCAAGACATCTTTAGATGTATGAGGTTTGTCTCTTTAGCGTTCCACTGGAACTACAAAGCTAGAAAGCCATGGATGCTTATAACCATCCATTAACACTGATGTTTTATTTGAGGCCTACTTGAATGGGCACTTCATAACACTGAACAATGCATTTAAAAAGCAATCTGAACGTTTATAAACAGCTGATGTCAGTAGACGCAAGTTGGTAATGATGGTACATGAAATAAATGACATTGTATTGACATAAAGGCCCTCAATCTAAAGTGACATACATTTGCTTCATTTATTACACTGTTATAAAACATTGCACTCAACTAATGGAACCAGACATCTAGTTAACTCCTTAAATGGCCAGGGCCCACCGGCAGACCCAAAGTTTTATTACATACTTCTATAATCTAAGTATAACTCAGCCAATTTGCACTGAAGACCCTGTTGTTACAGAATAATAAGTATGTAATAAATATGTTATAATAAAGAATATGTAATAAGCATGTAATTAGCCTGGAATTTTGAGGGATTAATCAGATCCTCTTGAACTTGCATCTTCAAAATATCAACTACAGAAGAAGGCAAAACATGTTCTTAACTAACTATAAGTTACTCCACTAGCTGGCGCTCCTTCTATCACACAGTCCCACCTGGCATGTTTTCCTACAACTCCTGATGTTGGGACGAATTATTAGACAGTTGTGTCACATGAGATGATGCCACGCTTTAAAATCAAAATATTATCTCCAGCGTATTAAACATTTGTAGACACAAAATAAAGTTGCTTCATGTGTTCCTGAGTGGTGCAGTAACCAAAGCCATCACCCCAACAGGAGGTTGTGAGTTTGAGCCCCAGTGATGCCATAGCCATCCGTAAGTTTGTACTGCAGAGCTAAAATGTTCAGCAGGGTTGTGTGATGGAAAGAGTCCTGGCGAGAGGGGAAGTTAAATATAAAAAACAAGTACGTTTTATTTCCATACCTGAGATGCAGAACTAAAAAAGTAAAGAGAATTTTGACTCAACTAAGAAGTTTGAGCTGTGTGAACTCTGGTGTCCTCAGTTTCTATTCAGGTGGCCTGTGTGGCTGCAGGCATGAGTCTCCTTTAAAGAAATTGTTCTGTTATAATTTAACTCAAGCATTGGGTTTTTTTATCTTTTTTACATAAATTAAATTTACATCATAATTTTCAGTTGGCCTTTATGTTAAAAGTTCATGATGAACAGATTAAAAAAATGACTCAAAATTATTGTAAAATTATTATAATAATTTTATTGCATTGACCTCAAGTGAAATTCTTTGTCTTTGTAATGTCAAATTACCGTGTTTGAGGTTTCACTGTGACCGTTACTGACATACGGCATGATAACGTGAAATTCACCTTTATAACATTGTTATAAACTGATCAGCCTAATTTACAGCTTCTGATGTCAATATAGTATCAGTTCACTTCAGAAAGCATGTCCTCTTGCGATTACTGACACAAGCTTGTTATAAATGTTTGAGTATTGCTTTATAAATTTGTTATTACATGTCTACGCATGTGTTAAAAAGTTTCTATATAATGAATGAAGCCTATTTAAGATTACTTAGCAACTCGACAGGTTTAAAGTCTGATGATTCAGGCTTGGACTTTTCACAATGCTTCTTGGTGTACATGAGCTTCCATTAGTTGTTAGCTACATTAGCTTTGGCGCTCCACTACTAAACAAACACGGAGCATGTGTTGGCTGATTGACTGCTTTGAGAGGTTAAAGGGGTGGGCTGGGGTGAAGGTTTGCCTTAAGCTGTCCACAGAACTACAGGAGGCTGGAGGAGCTTACCCAGGAGAGCATGAGGGGGCAGCTTGCCCACATATTTGCCCTTGTCCAGCACCCTCTCCCATTTGTAGTGAATGGGATCGGAACCGTCCGCTGATTTACAGCTCATCTTCACATCGCTGCCTTCCAACAGCCGGCCCTCCATCCAGCAGCGAGGCTTCGACGGTTTCACTGTGCGGAAAAAAACGAGAGAAGGCCTCTTCAGCAGAGCCCTGCTGTACGTCAGTGGTCACCAACCCTCCTCCTGCAGAGTTTAGTTCTGCATCTAAGACGCTTAACCAACACTAAAACATCTGATCCTGACAATTAAGGACTTCTGGCAGGTCGGGGCTGCAACTAGACTCCGCTGGAAGGATCTCCAGGAGCAGGGATGGTGACCAGTGCAGGACATAATCATGTCTAAAACAGCAAACAGGGAATGAAAACAACACAATACACACACATCACTTCACGCAGTCTCCTTCTGCAGGCATGGCAACAAAAGAATGTAGTCATGGTGATGACTTAGTAAGCCGTGGGAACTACATAAAGAAGTTGTGGCCATGACTTAGTAAGGTGCGGGAACTAAATAAAGAACTTGTGGCCATGACTTAGTAAGGCATGGGATCAAAATAATGAAGTCATGGCCACGACTTACTAAGACATGGGAACAAAGTAATGAAGTCGTAACCATGTCTTAGTAATGAGATCCTAATGCGTGGCCATGACTTAGTAAGGCATGGGAATGAAATAATGAAGTCATAGCCACAACTTAGTAAGCCACAGGAATTGAATAAAGAAGTTGTAGCCATTACTTAGCAAGGGGTGTGACCTAAATAAAGAAGTCATGGCCACAACTTAATGACCGCAAACTAAATATTAAAGTCTTTACAACTTAGTAAGTCATGGGATCGAAATAATGAAGTCATGGCCATGACTTACTAAGGCATGGGAACTGAATAATGAAGTGGTAGCCACAACTTGGTAGGGCGTGGGAACAAAATAAAGAAGTCGTGGCCATGACTTAGGAATGAGATTCTAATGTGTGACCATGACTTAGTAAGGTGTGGTAACTAAATAATGAAGTCGTGGCCGTGACTTAGAAAGCCGTGGGATCGAAATAATGAAGTCATGGCCACAACTTAGAAAGGTGTGGAAACAAAATAATGAAGTCATGGCCACAACTTTGTAAGGCGTGGGGATGAGATCCTAACGCTCGGCCACAATGTAGAAAGGCATGGTAACTAATTAATGAAGTCATGGCCATGACTTAGAAAGCCGTGGGATCTAAATAATGAAGTTATGGCCACAAATTAGTAAGGGGAGGGGATGAGATCCTAATGCATGGCCACGACTTAGTAAGGCATGGGAACTAAATAATGAAGTCATTACCACAACAATAACACAGCAAGGTGTGCAAATGAGATTATTAAGTCTTGACCACAGTTTAATAAGGCATGATCCCATTCCCATGCCTTACTGAGTCACAGTCACGACATCATAATCTTGTTCCCACGCCTTAATACAGTGTGGCCACACATTATTTTCATTTATACAGGATGTCCCCAGCAGGGCTCCTTATTGCCACTCCACCAGGAGAATGAAAATCGAGTTGGATATTTTTGATAATTAGTATAATTAATGAATATATCTGTATGTGAAATGTGACTGTGCTGAGCTGCTAGTGAGCAACGAGGGGTGAAATGGCAGGGCTGGGAGCCAAATCCTGCCACATGAATTCATACCGTTCCACAAAGACAGTCGTGCCGAGATAAAATATCCAGCACAACTGCAGCTTTCTTTATATCAAAGAATCTTGTGTGATTGACACAACAAAAAACAGCATTTATAAATGTTTTCTTTTCCATTCTCTGTATCATTTCTAACTTTTAGACATCATGGTTGTCCTGGAGGGCCTGCAGGTGTGGCCTCCAGACCACCTGGACACCTCTACCTTCAGTTTTAGGTTCTAACGTTACATAATTCACCCAAAAACATGCACACAGTCAGCTGGAGCAGGCCCCCTTCGGCCACGTCCTGTCTGCTCCGGAACACCTGTGTGGCCAGGGCTGCTCTCCTCGGAGGCACCTTTTAATGCTTGCCTGGTTCCGCAGTGGTCATTCGATATGAGTGTAAAAGGACCCCCACTTCGCCATTAGCCCGTGCTGCATCAACAATCGCCTCACACCCCACCGCCCCACCCTCCACCACCTACCCGCAAAGCCCCTTACACCACCGCCATCAACATCTGCTCCGGCTGCCGTTTTCTGCTGAGTGCGGAGAACGGAGCGTGGCGCTTCCAGGCGCTCACTGCAGGATGCAATTAAAGGAATGGAGCAGGCCTGGGGGGGTGGGGGGGGGGGGGGGGGGGGGTTGGTGGGGGGTGCGCTTTTACATCTCGCCCCGCTGTCAGGATCACTTACGACGCTCGGAGGAGGTGCCCGGACCGGGGCCTCCGCCAAAGCCATTATCTCTGTGTTGAACAAGACAAATGCTAATGTTTGTCCCGCCGAATCGAAAGTGTCGTCGCGAGGCTGCGGGCAATTTGTACAAATGCATGCGCAAATTTGCAGCACGCTCTTTAAGACGTCTTTATAGAGAGCGCAGGGGAGTCAGCGTCCTGCAGAGGCAGCATCTAAAGACGTCCCGCTGAAGTTTATTTGGTCCACGATTCGGCGCTGCTGTAAGAAAACCTCAGTAACAGTAACAGTAACTTTATTCAACTTAAAAAAGGGATTCTTTGTTTTAGGAAAAGCATCACTTACAATACAGAGCCATGAATGCATAAATAGTTCTTTGTATGGTTATACAGTTCTCCCTGATGGAAAACCAGATGCATGTGGTTCTATTCAGCGCTCTTATCCGATATTACATAATAATCCTAATCATTTTCCAAACTCTCTTCATCCCTCAGAATTAAACAGACTCTTTTTGTGACTATGCCTTTAAGACTGATATACTTCAAATGTCTCTCTTCTTATTGGTTGGCCTGTATTCACTCCTTATAACTCCAGTGTGCACAGCCGGGGCTAAACTGCTGTAGGTATATTGAAATGTACTTGCTTTTCAAGACATTCCCAAAAACACTTCAAAGCAGGCTGTTTCCGTAAGTTGTTTGTCTGGACTGAGGAGTGAATGGTACGTTTTTAAGCATATATCATATAGCATCATATCATATCTTTAAAAAAAGGTTCCATACACTCATAAAATTGATTTCATTCTGTAAATTTACTATTACAAGTTCTATTAACTCAAAATTTTCAAGCAGCTTGGTGACGTATTTTAAGTTCTTTTTCACAGCATAATAAAAGGATTACACTGTTTTTCTAGAAGAGACCATTTCTAGATAAAATTACTTGCATCAGACAAAAAAATGTGTAGAAATAGATTCTTTAATAAAATTGTAATAAATTCTTATTAAACTGTCTCATACTGGGAAATACAAGACTCGATTTAAAGTGGCACTGCAGTTAAACTGTACTATTTGACCTTTACTACTTTTGTTGCAAACATGCCTATTTGCCCCCTACAGCAGTGCCACTGTAGCCTCTAGAACAAGATTTTACAAAGACTGAAATAACCCATTCTGATGA
The DNA here is from genome assembly GCF_015220715.1 of Pygocentrus nattereri. Classification (NCBI taxonomy): domain Eukaryota; kingdom Metazoa; phylum Chordata; class Actinopteri; order Characiformes; family Serrasalmidae; genus Pygocentrus; species Pygocentrus nattereri. The sequence goes on from NC_051228.1 coordinate 5,146,438, forward strand.
TGTATCGTAAAGGTGAGAGGAGCCTCTGAAAAACTGTAAGAACTTGGGGTGGATCCATGAGGGCAAGATTTTTTTTTTTTTTTTTTAACTAGTGTTACGATTAATGCATAGAGAAGTTAGCGTAGCTAAAGTTACTACTAGAAAACTAAATATCAAGTCTGTATTTATTAGCTTCTGTGCTAGCAGTCAGGATTTCTTCATTACTGCAAGTGAGATTCCCAGAGATTATATATGTAAGCGTGATGCATGATGGGTATTGTAGTCAGATAAAAAAAAATGGACAAAATATAGGTAGGTGTTAGGCCAAGATTGCCCATTTGCAATGTTTTCAATTTTTACGTTGCCAGTCAAAAGTTTGGACACACTGGAATGGTTTATCATCTTGAATCTTGAGTGCTTGAACTTTGAACTTTGTATGATTTTAGTTCCAAAACAAAGATGTGTGTGTTTTAAATGCTGTCCTTACAAGTAGTTTTCCAACAAGAACAAATCTGCATCTTTTCCAAGCCTGTTGGAGAAGCACCCTAGAAGGCTCCTCATGAAGCTTCTTGAGGGAAAACACTGTTGGTCACCACATAATACCACATACTTCATTGTTTTGATTGACATCTTTGGTAATGCGGAAAACAGGAAAAATCAGAAAAAGCCCTTCTGAATAGGTGTGTCCAACGTTTTGCCTGGTGCAACTCTAATGCTGTTACATCACAGCATGAGTATCATTAAAACCTCTCTCTTTTTACTACCCATAAGCTGAGTGACATTCCACTGCACAACAGCTTCATGATGCCAAGGGACAATATCCCTGTGCTATTTTTGGCTCCACGACTGGGTGACACAGGCATCTGTCACGTCCTTCTCCGTCCACGGGGCCTGGAAGAGGACTTCATTAGAGGCGGAGTGTGATGGGCCTGCGGACTCACCGAGCACGATGAGGTTGACCGTGTTCCAGTGGTACTTTCCCCCATTCTTGACCTTGCAGCTGTATTCTCCCGAGTCGCTGAGCGAGAGGTCGCTGATCATCAGTGAGGCATCCCCTTTGAGATAGTCGCCCGCGAGCGACAGCCGGCCCGAGTCGCCCTCATTGGGGTCGTAGGTGCGGCCCGCAAAGTATGTGATCACCTGGTGGGAGAGAGGAGGATATTTGATCTTTCCAGACACCAGTGCTCTGTCTCAAAAAAGGACTTGCATAATGTTCAAGGATATGCAATTCATATGGGCCCCTGACTTGACGTAGATTGAATTCCGTTTGATTTTTTTGTAATTTACTGTTTGAGAAGATAAAGTACGCAAATTTAGTGACTAATTGATATAACTTTCACTTTTAAACTGCAGTGTCCTGACTTTCTTTAGCTGTATAGCCTTTAACTGGCTAACTACCAAGCAAGCACAGTTTTTCTTTTCAAATTTTTTCCAGTTTTCTCCCCAATTTAGTCATCATTTCGAATTGACGCTAGCACAACATCTCTGGACAGCCGAGCTACTAGTTACATCAGCTAACAGCCGCCTGTAATGGCTAGTATTGCACTGAGTCATGGAAGGAGAAGGGAAGGCCATTCTACCCACCCAAAAAGAGCAAGGCCAATTGAGTTCTCCTAGACTCCTGGCCACAGATGGGTGTAGCATCACCCAGGGTTGAACTCCTGGGTGATGCTACAGTCATCAGGAGACCAATCCTGATAAGGCCAACGCTTGGATGGTTGCACCCCCAAGCAAGTACAATTGAAGTTGTTCCACCATCATGGATGACAGACGCCAGCTTTGGCAGGTAGAAATTTGAAATTTAAACATCTAATGCAGTTTAAAAAGTTTGTGGGGAGCATTGATTTTTTAAAAGTACTTTGGATATTGTATAGAGTACATTGTATGGAGGATATTCAAGCAAGATTCAGTGGTGTGGGGTATTGCATGGTACAGAGTGGATTTAGCTGGTGATACTCACCCATACCTAAATTTTGCTCACTTTTATGTATTTTCTGTCATCCTCTCACACTCTAACAACATCTCAGTCTATAACTGCTGTCAGAATAACTCCAGAGTTTGAAAAGTGGGTGAACATGCTTCTGAATGAACCCGGCAATGAAGTTCAACAGTTCATCAGCCTCACTCACTATGGACAATGAGAGATATTGTGTTGAGCTGGTGAAAGATCACAGCTAATCATTCTCCTTCCTTGTTAAGTTTGCCCAAAGTACTTTTATAGTAGCAGCAGTAGCATGAGGAACTTTGGCCCAGGGGGCCTAGGGGTCCTGGTTGCAAGTAAAGGGCAGGTTTGGGCTTCAATTTCATACCCTTACAGTTTTCTAGTTCATCTTTCGGTGCTGACAAACAGGTTAAAACCTCCAAAATCTCACCTGCAGGGTTCAGAATCTACTACTTGAATATTTTCAGGTATTCCCTGTGCCAGTACATCTGATCCCGGTCAACAGGTAATTATCAAATCCTTCATGAACCACATCAAGTGTTGGGGTAAGCAATACTTGAAATAGTGCAAGGGTTGAATCACCTGCCCAGAGCAACCCTTGAGTGCCCTGCACATTTTAGTATATTCCAGCTATAATGGTGTTTTTCCACTGGGCAATGCAATATGGAACAGTGCCATTACTCAGAACTAGCCATATACCTGCCTGTATCTCAATCTGTTTCCCAGATTGTTCTCTTTTGCTTGTGTGGTCACATTGTTTCTTTTCAAATGGTGATCATCTCCAGCACCATTCACACCTTCCATTTGGCTATGCTTTGTACCCTTCCAACAAGAAGGGTAACCAAAATCAGCACAGGTACTCAGGTATGGTATGGTTCATTTGGCAGTGGAAATGATGGCCAAATGCCTGACCATGGATTTGTAACTGTACTTTACCATGTCAAACTGCCATAAGACACTTGTTTCAACTCAGGAAGGCCTTGCGAATCATCAGTTACTTCGATCGGGGGGATCGGAGCAAGAAAAACAGGGCTAGGTTTGAGAACCACAGGCCTAGAAGATGTCAGAGTGCACTGGCAGAAGCAATGAGTGTGACGCTCCTAGTGGACAGACAGGGGGCATGTGCGAGTCACACGGAAGGCCTGCAGTGGGTGTGCGTTAAGTGCTGATGCCACGGTGAATCATCGTTCCTCACGCCGGGTTATGTTTGACTTTTGGATGTCCCTGGCACGCGCTACCTACAGTTCAAGCGCCGAAAATACTGCAGCACAGCTATTCCGCACATGCTGACCTTTTCACTGATAAGCACTTTGGATTTTTCAGTCCTTTATCACCCCAAAAACCACAGCTCCCAACTGCGAGGAAATGGGCACTCATTGTGAATCTGCTTGCGAATGCAAGACACAGGATCCTAAAATATGTCAAAAAATGCATGCCCCTACTACATAAGATGTGAGATATCGCTTCCAGAAACATGGCTTTTACTGTCTGGAAAAAATGACACTCTGCCATGCACAGCAGAGCACGACAGGGGCCTCACTTTAGCTAAAGGCGGAGGCTGGACTTTTCCTCCCTGCTGCAGTGTGTCAGATTGGCCCTGGGGGAATGACTTGGACACAAGCCAGATTCAAATGAAAAACTTGGTACATCTGCCAATCCTACATCGTAAAATCAGAAAAGTAATGCACTTGGCTAAAAATGAACAAAGCTGCTAGAGGTGGGTGGACACAGTTCTGCAATAGGACATTTGGACCTGAATCACTTTAGGCAGAGATTGCCTGTCATTAGGGATGTCAAGGAATATTTAAATAATCCTGATGATTTGTTAAGGTTATTTTACCCCATTGTCCTCTATTTATACCACTGTTGTCGACGTGATAGCAGCACGCCGAAATAGCCAGATCATTCAAATGGTCATGAAAAATTTTACACATAACAACTGAAAAAATTAAACACATAGACTTCAATGAATTAAGCATATTAATCACTGTACGCAAATAACAAGAGAGTTTTGCATTTTGGTGGCCAATCAGGAAGTTGAAATGTATCTCGATGAAGAACAAAGTTTACTTCTAACTAGATACTCGATGAGCCTGGAGTATCATTTACAAGCGAAACACACTGCAGCACTGGAAGATGATAAATCAATGAGCAGCAAACTAACAGAAGCAACAGCAAAGTGGAGCTCCAGTTCCCCTCAGCACAAGACACAGTGAGAGGCTACAGTTGTGGAGGATTTGGACCCTGCAGTGACCGTTTCTTTCTAGACCTCAGGTATGGAAATTAGAAACATTCACCTTATTTTCATGTTCAGGCTCAGTTAGAATTATTGACAGTAATAAATACATTATGTTGAAGCTTGTTTAGCTATAACAAAATGCACTGTTTTTAAATAGAAAGACTTTCTTAAGGGTTCATTTTGACCAAATATGACAAATGCAATTAATCTTTTTTTTTTTAAGATTTAAATAGCTATTAAGTTTGTATACTGCAAGTTTTTCAAAAAAATATAGCACACAAATTAGTCAGCCTGCTACCACCACCATGTTTCGGTGCTGCTTAAATTCAAAGATAAAAGATAATGCTTTGCAAATTATATAGACACCTGTCAGCTAATGCTTTGATAAAGCTATAAAGATAAAGCTAAAACAGGACTGATTTTATATCAGCAGTATAATTTGCATGAGACTATAGTCTTATGTCACTGTCAGAACTAAATTTTTTATCCCCATGTTTGTCTTTTTTCATATATATTTTATAATATAAAAATGATAGAAATTCAATTCATTCAGAAGGTTTTGTCATGACAATGACAACATGCACGTTTTGTGGAGCTAAAGGCCTAAATATGTACATGTATGTGATAGAGAATATGGAGAAGGCTTATGAATGTTTTTCAGGGGATGCTACTAGAGGTTCTAAACAACTTTCTGGGATGCTTGGACCCCCCCTATCGCCACGGGTCATCTGCATTATTGCCAAAATAAGTTGGGTTTTTTTGTTTTTAATCAAATTTAGACATGTAAAGAGACTCAGTGTTTCACATGCAAAGAGTTCTCACCACTTTCTGCTTGGCGTTGGGCTTGACCAGAAGCCACTCGATGTCCAGCAGTGAGGTGTCGCCCTGCCATAGCTGATGGTGGCAGGGCAGCGTGGCGTTGTCACCCACCACTCGCTTCATCTCCGTTTGCCCACTCACATGTAGCACACCCAACACTGCTGAGAGAGAGAATTAGAGAGCGAGAGAGAGAGAGAGAGAGAGAGAGAGAGAGAACAAAAAGAGGTTGAGTGCATTGGTGCAGAGTCAGCCCTCAGAAAGCAGGGACAATAACCGATGGTCTGAGCAGGACAGGAACACTAAAGGGCTTTGGCTGGTTTTAGTGCCGGATGGTGGGCAGTGTTGCTGGATTGGCCGCATTAGAGAGAGGCGTCTGAGGGATTTGCAGCGGCGGGGTCTCGGCGGAGGGCTGATACCGCAGGCCTGAGCTCAAAGGCTCGGGCACAGCATCATTTTAATGCTCTGATCTTCTAGAATTGGAAGCAGATGACTGCAGCTGAGGGACCAGGCTGGGTTCAGAAGTCCAACTATCCATCTATTCCTCTGCCATAAACTCCTACAGGAAAAAGCATTTTTACAAATGGCTGTAATCATTCCGCACTGAAGAGTAAATCAGCCCAAAACCACAAGCAATAAATACGCTATCAGAGAGTTTGAGAGTCATGGAGTTCACTGTGGTTGCTGATGTATTTCTTCAGTCTCTTTCTCTTAAAGCCCAGGAGAACCCTAATTTGTGACTACTCTCTGGTCAGGTTAACGATAGTGATAATGTGAGCATTCCAAGATTTTCCAAATGAATACATTTCCAAAGTCATTCCCACTTGAACAGTATCACTCTCTTTAAGCCTGATCAATTCCTTAAAACAAGCAACACAAACTAGCAAGCAAAAAAGGCAAACTAGAGAGCAAAAGCAAATTAGCAAGTGAAATCAAACTAGTGAAGTAGCAAAGCTACTAGAAAAACAGGCATGGTTGTGTTCTGGACGCCGGTCTCCAAGGAAGCTGTTATGGTGAACACCAAAACTAGCATGGCAGTGCTGGGTAACCAGCTAAACCAGCACCAGGCCAGCACCTGTTCAGCATAAACCAGTATAAACCACTTTAGACCAGCATGGAATTTTCCAGAAGGGTAGCAAAAACAAATTAGCAAGCAAAAGTTAACTAGTGAGCAAAAACAAACTAGCAAGTCAATGCAAACTAGAGGGTGAAAGCTAACTCGCAAACAAAGGCAAACTAGCACGCAAAAGCTAACTGAAAGCTAACTAGCAAGTCAAACAAACATTTTTCAAACATCTAATTGCCCTGTCCAAATTATACGTATGTCTTTGACATGAATGTCCTTTTTTGGATATGAAGCACCTCACAGACTTGGATTTCCTATTAAAAAAATAAATATAAACTTTCTGGTGGTGTCCAATAGTCACCAAAGGTATTTCGTGTTTTCCTGATAGATTGATATCACAGTCTAAAGGAGAGTTAACAGGTGTTCTGAGCCAATTCCCATTAAAAGGCTTTAATCCTTATTGTTTCAAATGGTCTTTTTTCCGAAAGGGTTGTAACTCACTCACTCACTCACTCACATTGAGCAGGTTCAAGATCCTCCACAAGGTGGAGCTCAAGCAGCTTTTAGTGCTTCATTAGAGTGCTGTGTTGCATCAGTGACACTGTGTGCCCATGTTAGCTTTGACAATGCTGGTTCTTATTCATTCTTACTTGCACTCCAGTTATGATAATGATCATGCTAGATATAAATTCCATGCAACCACCTGAACCTCAAGCAGTATCATGAGTGTAACCCACAAGTGACCCAGTGCCTCAGTGCCATGAGATAGAGCCCCTTCAGCTCTGAGCCATTACCTGCTTAATTCCGCTGTCGTGATATACCTCGGCCCCAATGGCTATACGCAATTAGAGCGACCTGGCGTGAAGAGAGTGTGATAATTGCTAACGATTGCTCAATCAAGGCCTAATTACATTAGCGTGAGTGGCGTTGTAAAGAAGCTGTAAAGTGACAGGCAGGTGAAATTAGGTCTCTTTGGTAAAATGATGGCTCTGCGTGGCAGCTATGTGTGCATGTTTGGCTGGGTGGTCTCCAGTGCTGTAAAGGTGGTGAGTAAAAGTCATTGCTCAGCATGGGGTGCTAGCCGGCCAACACTTTCTCCCTTAGAGCCCTACTAGAGTCTTTTTCAAACCTTTTCTGACGCACTGCACAGCAATGTAAGAGCGGACTTTCAGAGGTTCAGTGAACTCACGAATGTAGAATTGAAGAAGTCAAATCCTGAAGTGATGCTTTTTCAAACTTGCTGCATAATTTAATCCAGGTGGTTTGGTGCGAAATGGCTGATTGTAGTGACCCAGATGTCTTTACAGTGGTGGTGATAGGAACCAGGGGTCACCATGTCTACAACACCAATATAGCCATTTTATTTAGTATCCCAAAACACCAGCGATTCTACATGAGTCTTCTGGGTTTTACGTGCAGGATTGATGATGCTAAAATAGCACTAAATTTGAAAAATAGGTTTTCTTTGGGACTATTTTGCCTCACAACACCCTGCATGTATCCCTATACCATGAATGCATTGAAAAATATATATGTGTCAGGGGAGTGAAAACAAATTAGCAAGCAAAAGTTAACTAGTGAGTGAAAGTAAACTAGCAAGCGAAGGAAAAACCACCAAGAGAAAGATAAGTGCACGCTAATTCTTTTTTCAACAGGTTTGTAACACACTGACTCACTCACTCGCTCACATTGAGCAGGTTCAAAATCCTCCACATTAGAGTGCTGTGTGGCATCAGTGACACTGTGTGCCCATGTTAGCTTTGACAAATCTGGTTCTTACTCTTTCTTACCTGCAATCTAGTTATGATAATGGAACTAAGACATGTTTCTTCTCAAAATCATCATAAAATGTCTCAGTGAATTCATAACCATTTCATGTAATAACTGTCTGTGAGGGAGCCTTTACAGGTGGATGTCTGGCTCCTATCACTATATAAGATTATATATCCTATATAAGTTTCTCTAGAACAGAGCATTTCACACCAAACCACTCTGAATGTCTCTGTTTTCATTTTAAGCATTTAATTCTGCAGAAATTTTGAAAAGGGTATTTAGAGTCAGGGGAATTCTACCAAATTACCAAAAATGTATACAAGCTCATTCAGAGCCTGAGGTCCCTCACAGAAAAACCATGACATGGTTAGGAATAATGCCTGAGAAATTAAAGTATTAAAGTTTTGAGAAGGTTTTGGCATAAAGCATATATTTTTAAACGCTATTCATGGTAAAGAGGTACAGTAAGGCAAAATAGTTCCCAAAGAAAATATATTTATTTAGATTTATCACTATTTTCCCATCATTAGCGTTACATTTAAAACTCATGTAGGATCACCGGTGATTTGGGATATTACTGTGTTAGAACAGAGCACATCACTTTAAACTACCCTGATTGACTTTGTTTACATTTTAATGATTCAATTATCCAGAAGATCTGAAAGGTGTGTGGAATTCTCCTTTTAGAGGAACGTTCCAGAGGTTTTTTAATCTCATCTGCTGTATCTGGAGCTTATAATTAATTACCATGGCCAGTTGTTTTCTTTTTTTTTCTTGTACTTAAAAGAAAAGAAAGCCTGTTGTCTCAATGTGCTCATAATAGTGATCAATAGCTTTGCATTGGCTTTAGTAAATGTATTTAGGGGAATCCCACCAATTTTTCAACATTTTTGCACAATTAAGATTAAGATGTAAACAGATGTACTAAATGACATGAACATCCAAGAGAACCTTACCAAGCCATATTGGTGATTGGAACCAGACGTCTGAAGAGGTTAATACCTCGAAATCCTCCCTGACCGAAAGCTGTTGCATGAATTGGTTATGAAAACACTGCTTGATGTCTGAGACATTGATTTATGATAAAAACAGATGAACTAAAACAGATGTTTTAAAAAAAAAATGAATTCATGGTGGACAGTGGGCCCTAAAAAAGTCATTTTAAAAATATTTCCCACTATTTTAGCATAATCAACATTAAATATGGGGTGGAGGGGTGGGTAGCACCGTCGTCTCACAGCAAAGAGGGCCTGGGTTCGATTCCCCGGCCGGGTAACCAGGGTCCTTTCTGTGTGGAGTTTGCATGTTCTCCCAGGGTCTGCGTGAGTTTTGTCCCACAGTCCAAAGACGTGCTAAACTGCCCCTAGGTGTGAATGTGTATGTATGACTGTCTGTCCTGCGATAGACTGGTGAGCTGCCAGGGTGAATCCTGCCTTTTGCCCAATGACTGCTGGAATTGCCCCCCCCCCCCACCCCCACCCCCACAACACAGAAGGAGAAGTGGCTTAGAAGGTTAACATTAAATATAAAAACTTAGAAGACGTGTAGCTTCACAAGTTGTTTTATTTTTGTTTTAATGAATTCTGATTAAGGAAGACATTCGTTTTCACATCAAACCACTCTGAATGACTTTGTGTACATCTCAACCATTGGAGTACAAAGAAATTTGGAAATTTTTGGTGGAATTCTCCTTTGGAAACTAGGAAAAGTGCTAAAAATATCAAACGGAACAACATACTCGACTAACGAAGGCTGGATATCTTAAAAAGTGTAAGTGGCAGGAGAATTTGCAAGCTTTAGCAATAAGCAAGCTTATTATTGGCTCACCAAAATAAAGTCAAGGCTGAAAATGAAGTTTCTTTCACTGAGAAGTAAACATGCAAAATGCTCCACAGCGCTAGATATCAAATGCATATTAAATGCTTATCTAGGCTGTAGAAGTGTTAAATATAGGTTGGCTAATCTGGAATGAGATCAAGCCTATCCAGGTGGAGTCTGCAGGGGGGACTGATGATATAGGACACATTAGAAATAATTAGAGTGAGGAGTCATTCTTCAAAGGATGAAGATAAGATCGAATCTATCTGCGTCTTCATCGCCTCGCAGCGCAGATTCCATGCATATCCGCTCTTGACACACATAAGAGAGATGGGGACGTGGAAGTTTGTTGCTCGGAGTGGAGATTAGAGCGTACTGGATTGGGAAAAGTCCAACTTAAAAATTGTTTGTGAGAACTGAGCCAGGAGCAGGATGATGATGATGAAGATGATGAGGACGAAGATGTTAAAGATGATGAAGGAGATGATGATGAATATAAATATGATGAAGATGAAGAAAATCATTATTATGATGAAGATAAACATAAAGGACATGATGATGAAGATGAATATAAAGATAATGATGATGAAGATGATGAATAAGATGATGAAGTGGATGATGGTGATGATGATGATGATGAAGATGAACATAAAGGACATGATGATGGAGATGAATATAAAGATAATGATGATGATGATGATGATGAAAATGATGATGATTATGATGAAGACAAACATGATGAAGGAGATGATGATAAATATAAAGGTGATGATGATGATGGTAATGATGAAAATGATGAAGATAAACATGATGAAGGTGATGAAGATGAAAGGGATGATGAAGATGATAAATAAGATGAAGATGATGAAAAAAACGACCAAGATAAACGCAATAAAGGAGATGATGATGACGATGAATATAAAGATGATGAAGATGAAAAATGATGAAGAATAACATGATGGAGATGATGATTATGATGAATATAACGATGATTATGATGATGATGATGATGAATATAAAGATGATGAAGATGATGATGAATATAACAATGATGATGATGAAGATGATGATGAATATAACGATGATGATGATGATGATAAAAATTATGAAGATGATAAACATTCTCTCTCTCTCTCTCTCTCTATTCTCTCTCTATTCTCTCTCTCTCTCTGTCTCTCCCTCTGTCTCTTTCTCTCTCTCTCTATTCTCTCTCTATTCTCTCTCTCCCTCTGTCTCTCTCTCTCTCTCTCTATTCTCTTTCTCCCTCTGTCTCTCTCTCTCTCTCTCTATTCTCTCTCTATTCTCTCTCTCCCTCTGTCTCTCTCTCTCTCTCTATTCTCTCTCTATTCTCTCTCTCTCTCTCTCTATTCTCTCTCTATTCTCTCTCTCTCTCTCTCTGTCTCTCTCTCTCTCTCTCTCTCTCTCTCTATTCTCTCTCTCTGTCTCTCCCTCTGTCTCTTTCTCTCTCTCTCTATTCTCTCTCTATTCTCTCTCTCCCTCTGTCTCTCTCTCTCTCTCTCTATTCTCTCTCTATTCTCTCTCTCCCTCTGTCTCTCTCTCTCTCTCTCTATTCTCTCTCTATTCTCTCTCTCCCTCTGTCTCTCTCTCTCTCTCTCTATTCTCTCTCTATTCTCTCTCTCTCTCTCTCTATTCTCTCTCTATTCTCTCTCTCTCTCTCTCTCTGTCTCTCTCTCTCTCTCTCTCTCTATTCTCTCTCTATTCTCTCTCTCTCTCTCTCTCTATTCTCTCTCTATTCTCTCTCTCTCTCCCTCTGTATCTCTCTCTCTCTCTCTCTCTATTCTCTCTCTATTCTCTCTCTCCCTCTCTCTCTCTCTCTCTCTCTCTCTATTCTCTCTCTATTCTCTCTCTCCCTCTGTCTCTCTCTCTCTCTATTCTCTCTCTATTCTCTCTCTCTCTCTGTCTCTCCCTCTGTCTCTTTCTCTCTCTCTCTATTCTCTCTCTATTCTCTCTCTCCCTCTGTCTCTCTCTCTCTCTCTCTCTCTCTCTCTATTCTCTCTCTATTCTCTCTCTCTCTCTCTCTCTCTCTCTCTCTCTCTCTCTCTCTCTCTCTGTCTCTCTCTCTCTCTCTCTCTCTCTCTGAGACAGTGATGAACTACAGGCTGCCTTTCTTTGGCCCCATTCAGTGTGAGTTGGTCCAGCGTGCAGCAGGAGGAGAAAAGCAGGATGAGTGCATGTGTGTGTGTGTGTGTGTGTGTGTGTGTCTGTGTGTGTCTGTGTGTGTGTGTGTGTGTGTGTGTGTGTCTGTGTGTGTGTGTGTCTGTGTGTGTGTGTGTGTGTGTGTGTGTGTGTGTGTGTGTGTGTGTGTGTCTGTGTGTGTGTGTGTGTGTGTGTGTGTGTGTGTGTGTGTGTGTGTGTGTGTCTGTGTGTGTGCGTGCTCATTAACAATAGGAAGTGCGTGGCGGTGTGGCTGAAAGCTGCTGAAAGCTGGTGGAGGAGCGGGTCTGTACAAGGAAGCCCTGGGGGGAGTTGTGCTCTAGTAAATTCTCCTCCCCACAGACCCGTCGTCTTATTATAGAGCGGCCAACGGGACCCATCAGGTCCGTACCCTTCAAACCGTCCAAAGTCACAGGACACATCCCTGTCAGCGTTATTGTGCTGGCTCTGAGATGTTTGCCACCGGAGAGCGCTCTGATCTCAAGCCCGACAGCCCCTCACATCCACGTCAAAGAGCGAGCGGAGAGACGGAGAAAGGCACTGCTTTCAAGAGAGGGCAAGCCTAAACACAGTCATCACCGGGGATATGAAATAAGAGAGCTTTAATACAAAAAGTAACATGTATCGTTGATTTTCTAAGTGAGAAGAAGTTAAGAATGCTCTACAGAGAACACGCTGTAATACAGCTGGCCTGCACACTTGAATGCACAGTGTCTTTTTTATTTACTGGGTGTAACAAACTGGAAAAAAATAAAACAGTACTAATGTTTGGCACTAAAACTCAGAGAAAGCTGCTTTATAAGAGGCTCAGCTCTTTTTCTTCATACACCAAGGTCCAGTCCCATTTCACCCCTCGCCCCTACCACTTAGCCCTTCGCCCTCTGCTTTGCATGTTCACAGCTAGGGGGTAGGGTGTCCTGATTCTTGTTGACATAGAGGGGTAGGGCGAAGTGTCCAAAGAGGATTTTCGGAGACTCACTGTTTGTGAGTGTTATGAGAAAAAAAGAAAGATAAAAGACGAGACGGCGGCACAAGAGACCAAAGACACCCACACGTGAGAATTTCCTTACGATAAAAATGAAGATATTCATTGTGTTTTCTTAGTCTAGTGTCGTTTCAGTGTATTAAGGTCCTTTTCTTCATAACAAGTGTAAGAAATTGATAGTAGTATGCTAATGCTTCGGCTAGCTAGCTAGCTAACTTTCCCGTTCCACCTTAAATAGTCCAGCAGATCTGACGCCTGAAGCGCCAGAATGTAATTGCTGCTCCATTTAAGGTGGAACAGGAAAATTCGAACAAGAAGCTGGAGAATATCTGACTTCAGCTTCATACCACTGAAGAATTAGGGGTGGGGGGTGATTATAAATAATTGCCCCCCTCTTTGAAGGCGTATGATGCCCTAACATAAATGAACTTTACCCTCCTCTGCTGTCACTGCAGACGGGCAGGGTCATGTACAGAGCGGCGCTAGTAGCCCAGGAAACACCTAGCAACACCCTAACAACCACCTGGGATAACACAGCAACCACCTTGCAACATTTTAGCAAGGTGTGCAATTACTATTCTGGTTAAAGATGTTAGTAAGATATAAAATGTGCCATTATGTTTTAAAAATGTTTTCCTTGTACGTTAAATTCAACAAAAGAAGGTGCACCGTGATAAATAAGCAAAGGCAGCTGTGACCCTGAGCCTCTGTGCAGAATGCTGAGTATTGTGTTGTGTGCTGTGAGAATCCTGACTAATCATAGGTCTTCATTGGGTGTTTAGGTGAAGTGTTCACATTATACTATGATATGATATACATTATATACACTGCACTGCATTACAGGCCTGCATATATGCATATATACACACTATATATATATATATATATATATATATATATATATATATCAATCAACCTTTATTTTGACTCGGAAGTACATTGAGGGCAACCCTCATTTTCAATGTAGCCGAGCATTTACAAAAACAGGGACTGACATGACAAAGAAAATAATAACTACATTTAATCATTTTAAATGAAAGGAAAATTTCAAATAACAGTGAATAAAAGATAAAAGTAGATAAAAATAGAACGTGAGATTTAAATGGTAAGAAATTAAGATCAAAAGTAGATGAGAAATTTGTAAGATAATAGTACAATATCACAAATTAAAAAAGTAGTGATAATAAAAAACTTTTATTATAAAAAACGAGAGGAAATAAATAAATAAATAAATAAATAAAATGAGATAAAGAACTAAGGAGAACTAACACAAAAATAAAAGTTACGAATAATTATGATTAAGTAAAACAGGTACAGGCTGTCTGTAGGTGGTTTGATATTAAAAGTTTAAAATGACTGAGATATATATATATGTGTGTGTGTGTGTGTGTGTGTGTGTGTGTGTGTCTGTGTAGATCGATTTATTTGCATTTATTGCAAAAAACCTACAATATCCTAATGTGAATGTTCCCCCATATCGTTCAGCCTTTCTTCCCGTGATCTAATTAGTCCACAGGTCTCCTCTGCACAGCTCCTTAATATCCCTACAGTGGACAGAATGGAGCTGAGTGCCTCTCGAATAAGCAAAGTGGGCCAAGAGGTGAGCAGTGAGCAAGCGGCACTTTGCTTTACTTTGTTCCGATTTTCTGTTGGTGCAGCCACTTAGGGGCTCCGCTGGAAATTGTACACTATAGACACGTGTGTGTGTGTGTGTGTGTGTGTGTGGTGGAGGGGGGTTGGGTGGGGGGGGGGTTACATCCATTTTCAGGACAAGTATGTTCAGACTTTGTAGATAAAATCAGTTCTACAAAAATAACAAAAGGCTCTTTCATTTTGATTTCTGAGCCGAAGATTAGGATTAGGTTTAGGATTAGGGTTAAATATCACTTTTACATATAGGTGTCAGATATTATATAATTGTACATTATATTTACATCATTATTACAGTAAAACATTGCATAAAATATATGTGACCTGATTGTAGTTACACTATATATAATAGCTATGGAGCATATTATTATTATTACATGTGTAGAATTTGACACATTGTATAATATAAAATGTGTTAAAATGAAAAATGAGCATATATATGCATACAGCTGGGAATGAAAACATGCTATGAAAACCAACATTTCTTTTGGGGCTATGGGGGAGGCCTGGCTTGAATATGTGATGGCATAGCCCAGCACAGCCACGTGGTCGTCTTAAGAACATTTAAATCACACACATGCCCCAGTGTGACCACTGCCTGTGAAATACTGCCCTCATTCCACTTTAAAAGCCTCATATCACAAATAAATGACGTGCAGCTCTCACGGTCATTCAATGGCAGACAATGCATCCAGCTTCAGTGCATCAGAAGCCCTGCATGACCACTCCGCTTCATATCTCAGTGGCTGTGACAGGTTCATCACGCACCAGCAAAAAAAGAAAAGATTGGTGTCGCTTGACGGTGAGCTTCCGGGACCTGCGGCTGCAGCGTTATGGCAGCAGAACTGAGGTTCATGCGCTTTCTCTCGAACTGCGTTGCGGCGGATTGGAAAAACTCATCTGCGCTGCCAGGACAGGGTCTTAAAGCACATTTTATTTGATGCTGTTACACACTGTGGCCATGCCAAATAAAGGATTAGCTGCTAGGAAAACATAATGTGAAGGATTCTGACTAGGAGTGGCAGCAGAGGAAATAACTTAAAAGGCAATCAAGGCGAAAGAAGAGGTTCAATATATTGGTGGCCCTTCATTTTAACCATATTTTACCCTGAATAGTCTCTGTTTTGCTATACGTTTCAAATCACCACTCTGTTTAACCCTCGACTGCATGGTGTTGCCATACGGCAACAATCACGCTATCTAAATTTCATTAAAAAGCAGGCAAATCAAATCTGCGTTCTCCTATTTAATTGTGGGGAACGGCTCATTTACTTTAAAAAGACAGATACCCTGTGACATCACATGGCCAGGGATTCTGATTATGACGTTATTACCATACATTGCAAATACCAATTGAAAATATAGTAATTTCTCGTATTCCTAAATACCGGGTCATACATTTCACTAAGTAGAAGTTGCAGTGGTTTTTATCTTGTTTTCAGTAAAATTATGTTTTAGAGAAAAATTTGTTTTCATGGGGTTTTTTTTGTTTGTTTGTTTGTTTTTTTTAGATTTTATAGTGCTGGGCTCCAGTTGCGCATTGTTGCCATATGGCAACAATTTACCAAATACCCCACTTCGAAAAGTGTAGAATATGCAATGAATTACATTTACATTTCCGTATGGACCAGACCTCAAATCTGCGATTCAGACATTTTCTTCAGTTTGTTTTTTTTATTCATGCTGGCTACTAACATCCTGGTAGGCTGTTGCTATGGCTTCTCAGATGGTTTCTAAAGTGTTGCTAGGCTGTTGCTGTGGAATCCCAGGTGGTGGCTAAGGACTTGCTAGGCCATTGCTACAGAACTCCAGGTGGTTGCTAAGGTGTTCCTTGGTTGTAACTATGGAATCCCAGGTGGTTGCTGTGGTGATGTTAGGCCACTGCTACAGAACTCCAAGTAGTTGCTGAAGTGTTGCCAGGCTGTTTCTATGGAATCCCAGTTGGCTGCTAAGGTGCTTCAAGGCCATTGCTATGGTTTCTTAGGTGGTTACTAAAGTGTTGCTCGGCTGTAACTATAGAATCCCAGGTGGTTGCTAAGGTGTTACTGTGGTGTTGCTATATTATCCTAGGTGGTCTCTCATATATGTGTATGGACTAGTATGTATGTTTGTAGCAGTTAGATTTAAATGTTTAACACTCCTAGCACTTCTAGCACTGCAACCTGTTAAAATATGAAAAAAGCTGTGGAATAATACAATTCATTTTTTATAAAATGAATGAATCATAATTATAGTTGAAAGCTCAACTGCGGGGCATCCAAAACAGACTGGAATTACACTTTATGACTAATGTAAGAGGTCAAATGTTGCTTTTTTTTTCTTTTTTGGAAAATATATTTGGTGGCATGGTGGGTAGCGCTGTCGCCTCACAGCAAGGAGGGCCTGGGTTCGATTCCCCGGCCGGGTGACCGGGGTCCTCTCTGTGTGGAGTTTGCATGTTCTCCCCGTGTCTGCGTGGGTTTCCTCCGGGTTCTCCGGTTTCCTCCCACAGTCCAAAGACATGCAGTCAGGCCAATTGGTTGTGCTAAATTGTCCCTAGGTGTGAGTGTGTGAGTGACTGTCTGTGTCTGTCTGTCTGCCCTGCGATGGACTGGCGACCTGTCCAGGGTGTATCCTGCCTTCCGCCTGATGACCGCTGGGATAGGCTCCAGCTCCCCCCCGCGACCCTGACGGAGAAGCGGCTTAGAAAATGGATGGATGGATGGATATTCATACATTCACCAACTTCACTTTGCTTACTGAGTGTTTTTGTCAAATCCCAAGCATGATTTCGCTGAAACAAGAGTGCAACTAAAGTGATCTTGGTTTTTATTAGCCAATAGATCAGTGGCCAGCAGTCATGATTGGTGGACACGACAGGAATTCCCAATGGATTGCTAATAGCCTCGATGAAAACCTGAAGCTGAGGGATTTGATGCTGCACTACAGAATACTGTATAACAAGCCAAACAATGATGAAAGCCTCTTTAAGCATAAGGATTTCTATGAAAATATCATGAAAAATCATTCATTCAATTAGGCACATGTAAACTTTTCTCTGGCCCTATATATCTTCTGCGGGAATCAATGCATTAAAACAGACAAAAGAGTTCAACAATAGTTCGCATTAAATGAGACCTTGACAGAGAGGAGCCAGGCTGTTTTTGTTTTTTGATCAAATCATTTACTTTGCAAAAGCGAGGGCAATTACTCACTGTTTTCCGATCAAATATTCCGCATGAGCCCTCGTTTGCTTCAGGCCTGCTGGGCCGAGGTTATGAATATTTCCCTCTATTAAAATCAAAGCCTTCGGTGTCTGCGGGCGCCACTTTGAAGGAAGGACCGGTCCCCTTATCCTTCTTCCTCCCCTCACACACTGCAGAGATGACAACCTCCAGCATGGACGATACCTGATTGACCCACTCTTTGGGGCCCCCTCTGATCAACTGCCTCAGTAAAGATGGGAAAATAATAGCATGAAAAACTCTCAGAACTTGTTAACTGCACCACTGTCTCTTTTGTTGCCCTCCTATAACTCTTCTACAGGTCCCACATGAAGCATCGCTGAAACACATCGTCTTAAATTTTGTTTAATGGTTTCTGAACCGAGGCCCGTTGAAAAAAGCAGAGAAAATGTGTGGAAAGTACAAATTCTACACTTTCAATCCATGCCTTTGTATGTAGACGAGGTGGCGTTCTATTATATTTTGAATGAAAGTGTTTTGTGTGTAACAGCATTTGACATTGTTTTGATCAAAACGTAAACAACAAAATATATTACATCAACAATTTTTTTTCAAATTATTTTACTTATGACAAAAATTGATGTAAAATATTTTGTTGATGTAGAGCAGAGGTACACATCTGAATGAAGTAATCAGTGCACTTTTCCCACTGCAGTATAACTGTATGATTATGTAGTTGGGTCATTCTGTCCCTAGAGTTTATAGATATGTTACACTTGAGAAACATGTTAGAGTTACAATTTATTTGTATTTTAAAACAAATTTCTTATTATAATATTAATTATTATTCTATTATATAGAATTCCAGGCACCACACAAGTGCTTGTCATGTGTAAAGGCTGAGTGATGTATTTTAAGGTAAAAAAATACATCTTTCTGCAATTTTAACCACTATAATCTATACATGACTAAGGTATATATGAATTAAATGACGTAAAGAAAACAAATACCAAATGAAAATTGATGAAAGTTGTTGTCCCCAGGAGTCATGTCACTGGTATTACTGCATAACAAAAATCTCTTATTTTGAAATAAAAATCATACTGATGACATCATTTGACTTGCTTTTACTTGTTTTCTGAAGATCTATGAAGAAAAGCACATGAAATTTCCTCATTTAGCTTATTTTATATGAAGCTTTTAGTTGACATCACTAGTGACTTTATTCTGAGGTAATTGAGGAAAAAATTGCTTAAATGACATATTTTAGTGGATATTCCATGATTTACAACATGTAGACATTAAAAAAAATTTATTAAAAATGTCACTGGTGTTACCTTTCATATGTGTAACACCAATGAGGATTGGTAACACCAGTGACTCCTATGGATGGATAAAAAAGTATATGTTTCTGTAGAATGGCCCAGTTCCATAGAATTCATTAGGTACAGTAAATCAAATATGGAACAAAACAACAATAACTCTCACCTCCTAAGAGTTAATCCCCCCAAAGAGTTCAGACCTGAATTAGCCTTCAGATTTTTGGGCCACACAGTGTGAGCTTCGGGTAAAACAAAATGGGCCAAAAAAATCAACCATCAAACAACTTGACTATAAAGAAATCAGAATCAGCTAAAAAAAAGTCCATGATCCAGTCATCCCTGACTGGGCCATTCTTAGCTAAACTCTAACTGTCTTCTCCAAGACAACCTGAACTTTAAAACACACCAGTTTGAACCCCAGAAAGCTGAGCCCATCATTTGACCCCAGGGGAGAATCAAAAATGTCGATAGGTCTCTCTGCTAGGTAGCAAATGCTGAGAACATTAAGAAACAACAGGATCTACAGTATCACAGAATTCGCCACTGCTGTTGATGTGAAATCAGTTTGAAAAGACAGGAACGTGCTGTTTTTTGTAACAATGTGAGGGATGAGAAGTGGGAAAAAATTACTTTTCACAATTTTGGTCTTATCCAAAATGTAGTTGATCAACCAAGACATGTTTGTTGTATGAAGTTTGCTTTAGTTTTGTATTACAGCTATGAAGCCAAAGTAGCTAATTAGTAAAGAAAGTTTATACCCCACCAAACATACCTAATAGCAGCCATATTGAAGTATGACTCTCATCTCTTCTTTTGTTCTGACTAATAAGCCATAGAGTGTCAGAAACCACATAAGCAGGTTGATTTGAGATTGCTTGACAACTCTAATTACTTCTGTTTTTTAATATCTATATTAGTCTTGTAACTCCAGCAGAAAACTAAAGAAGAAAACTTGGTATATCAGACGTGTCACCTACATTTGGGGTAAGAGAAAAATTGCAAATCAGATTTTTTGCCAAACCATGGCAAACTTATAAAACATTGACTAATCTGTAAGAGTGGGGGGCTAAGTGCTAGCAGTTGTGTTGGGCTTTTTAATCGCTGGCTGAATGTACAGCTCCCTTCGCCACCATTCATGGACTTCCTCCAAAAAGAGACAGCCTTGCATCCCTGCACCCCACCACCACCGCAGGCCTTACCCACAGGTCTGGCAAGCGCATCCGAAAGATTCCTCCAATTGTGGGATTCTGAACGGCACAGCCCAGATCCCATCACTGGGTCCCACTGGCTTTGGATCCCAGCTATCCCCCAAGAGTGAACCCACAGCCTGCGGCATATACACATACACAAACATACATGTACACTTGCACTGTGTGCTTGTCTTAGCTTTATCTTTTTAATGAGATAGAAAATCTTGCAGCGGGAACCACTGCAGTCCCCTTAGAGCGAAGCCCAGTGGAGCTCCAGTCTCGCACACAAACCAGGCTCAATGCCAGAAAAACAACCACCGAGTGGTGCAACACTGGCACAAACAGTGCGCAATATTTCATACCATCTCCAAGGTTTGCTCAAGAAGAAGCCTGTAAAGGAACTGTGCAAATATGTACCTTAACTTGCTGGATCAATAGATCTGTGTGGTACATCTCCAGTAATGAGTCAGGAGGCTTTTGCATCATTTTTGGTGAGATATGAAAGAGAAAAATTCATCACAGAAGGTTTGTACAGTTGGCCAATGCACCTTGGCAACCTGTTCTGAACTGACCAAAGGATCAAAGCAGGGTAGAGGAGCTGATTTCCTTAAGGAAGCAGATCACATCGCTTCAAACCAGCACCTTCAAGTTCAGGTCAATAAAATGTAGCACCGCTAAGAGTTTCAAGTCAACATCCACATCATATCAACTCTCCTTGTCCATTTTGCAGAAAATCAAAAATTGGGATTTATCTTTCAGCAGCTGAACAGCATAAAGTTGGTGATATCTCACAACCAAATTATGTAAAAAAGAAAAAAAAGTCTAAATTCAGATTAAATTTATCTCTGGGAGTTTTTCACTCCCCGCTATTACAGGCAACACAAACACTTCAAAGTCAATAACAGTGTTCTTTTTCACCACCACTGCAATCAATGGTGAAACATTTCTATCAATCGTTGGCATAAGCATTAACACAGACCGTAAAAAGCAAACCAAATCCATGCAGGTACTTCGCCTGCAGCCTCGCTCTGTTTGTCTTCAGTCCCTTCAGCCCTCAGGCCTGTACTTCAGCATTGACCCGTGCAAATCAATACGTAATACACTTTTTTTATGGCCAAGTCCATTTTGCTGCAATTTGCAACTTTTATGCCCATTAGGTGGAAAATATAGCTGACTAGAGTGGAGAGCGGAAGAGGCAAAATGCATCTTTGTCTTCCAGAAGCTGATGCTGACTGCTCCACAATAGGGCTTGGCTCATGCAAAACCTAAATTGCTGTATCGCTCATAGCCTCATTTGGTTTCCTTTCATTAACTGTAATTGAATAGCCTGAAGGGTAGACAACATGCCCCCTCTGCTTTTTTGCCACTTGTATGTTGTAAGAAGGGGTAATAAAAATATGTAGAAAAGGCCAAAAGACACTGGTGCATAAAACATGACTAATTGGAAAAGCAGCCTTAAAGTCTGAGCTATAAACTCTAAACGGTACATGTTATTAAAAGCTGCGGTTTGGATTCTTTACCAGAAGTGGATCTAAGAGCATAACTTGCAGTGCAGAAATGACGTGACACTGTTGAATGGCTGAACACAAGCTTACCACCTCAATGACAAAAGCAATTTGTCATGTGCTTTTCACTAGCGGGCGGCAAGCCTAGTGCCAGAGTCTTGGGGTTGACAGAGGGTCTGAAGTGTGGAAATAACTCCGCAACTGGATGTTAGTCATTCCATGCGTTAATTAAAAACAGACGCTCACTAGTCTTACTCTTTGTTTGGAAAAAGTGTACAGAAATGTGCTGCTGCTGCACAGATATGTTTTGTTGGTCAACTCATATGTGAACCAATAGTTTTGGTCACACTTTGTGTTATTTCTTTGATGGTCACCTGTATTGACTACAAAAGCTTAAACAGATAAACTATTTGTTGAAATACAGCTGATTACCAACAGCATTAGGGTAGGGTTTAGGATTAGAATTAGGTTTATGTTTGGGGTAGAGGTTATGGTTAGGTTTAAATTTAGGTTGAGGTGAAGGGTTGTTTTGGTTTTGGGTTGATGTGAAGGTTTGAGATATGGTTTAGATTTTGGGTTGAGATAAAGGTTTGGGTTATAGTATTAGGGTTAAGTTTAGGTTTTGGGTTGAGATAAAGGTTTGGGATATAGTTTTAGCGTTAAGTTTAGGTTTTGGGTCGACGTGAAGGTCAGGGTTAGAGTATTAGCATTAAGTTTAGGTTTTGGGTTGACGTAAAGGTTCATGTCACAGAATTAAGTTTAGATTTAAGTTTTGGGTTGACATTAAGGTTTGGGTTAAAGTATTACAATTAAGTTTAGGTTTTGGCTTGAGGTAAAAGTTTGGGTTAGAGTATTAGGATTAGGTTTTCGGCTGAGGTGAAGGTTTGGGTAAGAGTATTAAGGTTTATGTTTTGGGTTGAGGTGAAGTTTTGAGTTTAGGTGAAGGTTTCGGATATAGTACTAGATTACGATTTATGTTTTGGGCTGAGATGAAGGTTTGGGTTATAGTATTAGGTTTAGGTTTTGGGTTGAGGTGAAGATTTGGGTTAGAGTACTAGGTTTAGCTTTTGGGTTGAGGTGAAGGTTTGAGTTTAGGTCAAGGTTTAGGATATAGTATTAGATTAAGGTTTATGTTTTGGGCTGAGATGAAGGTTTGGCTTATAGTAATAAAGTTAGGTTTAGGTTTTGAGCTGATGTGAAGGTTTTGGTTAAAGTATTAGGTCTAAGTTTACATTTTAGGTTGATATGAAGGTTTGGGTCAGAGTATTATGTTTAGGTTTTGGATTGAGGTGAAGTTTTGGGTTAGAGAATTAACTTTTGGGTTGAGGTGAAGTTTTGGATCAGAGTATTAGGTTTAGGTTTTAGGTTGAGGTGAAGTTTTGGGCTAGAGAATTAAGTTTAGCTTTTGGGTTGAGGTGAAGATTTAGGTTAGAGTATTAGGTTTAGGTTTTGGGTTGAGGTGAAAGTTTGAGTCAGACTTTAAGCTGTTGGGTTGAGATGTAGGCTTGGGTTAGAGTACTAGGCCTAGGTTTTGGCTTGAGGTGAAGGTTTGGGTTAGAGTATTAGGTTTACCTTTTAGGTCGAGGTGAAGGTTTGGACTAGAGTGCTAGATTTAGGTTTTGGGTTGAGGTAAGGGTTTGGGTTAGGGTACTGGGTATAGCTTTTGGGTTGACGTCAAGGTCTTTTTTTTTGGACATCTGTTTCCTATTAGCACCACTGTAAACAATTCTGACCTGGTAAGTTTATCAAAAACTGAACATTTCACACCAAACTACTCTGAATTACTTTGTTAAATCTTAATCATTTAATTGTGCAGAAATGTTGAGAAATCGGTGAAAGTCTCTTTATGGTTAAGGTCAGAGTTACTATTAGATTCAGGGAATGCTTAAAGTGAATTGAATGGATATTCAGTTGAATGTTAGTTAAAAACAAATAAAGCATGAAACAGTTACAGCGGACCATCAGACTGTTATTGCCCTGTGAACAAAGATCCAAAAACACTACGATACACTGACCTTCTTTTTATATAAGAGAATCCAAGGCCTTTAACTACATTCCACATAAACCTCCTGAGCAATTTAGTAAAGCTCAATGATGTAAGACAGTGTAAAATGTTCTGCTTATGCCCAGGCACTTTTATTGCAATCCAGGCAGGGAGGCAGCTCTCACACAATACCTAATCACAGAGAAAACATCAGATGCTTTCTGCTTTAACAGTCAAACTTTATTTTTTTTGTATGTAATCAAGACTCTCTTGGAGTAAGCATAGCAGAAAGCTACTGAGATAGGAGCTTCCGAGGCAGATGGTGCATATCTTTAAAACCTGCTCCTCTCTCAGCATCAGCACAGCCTTCCAAGTTCTTGGGGTGGAAAGAAACACACAGCAATGCATGTTTTTGCATGTGCTAATTGTGTTCCTCATGAGGAAAGACCAAAGGAAATTAACCACCTGCAAGAAGTGGAAGGTGAAGGTAAATTGACACCAGACTCTAAACATCAGGTTACTGCAATACCTCTACATCGATTCAGCCAAGGACTTTTAACTCAATACAAAGCTGAGCTGTTGCCTGGTGATTCATCCTAGTAATCACATCACCATAGTGATTTTCTTTCCTGGACTGAGATTCCCACTAAACCTCCTCCTATGTGAGGACGAGAGAATACTTCAGCACGGCTGTTTATTCCTATAAGTAGTGTAAGCAGTCACTCGGGGCCCCAAATATTTACTGCTACATATAATAGTTGTAAATACACGTCGTTTACTATGGTCAATCCCACTTCTCCTCTCGCCCCTACCACTTAGCCCTATCCCTTTGTTTTGCAAGCTTGTTCATGCCTAGGGGTAGGGTGTCCCGAATCTTGTTGAGACTGAGGAGTAGCGCGAAGTGTCTGGGCTACATGGCCCTCCAAATGGAGGTTTTCAGTGGTACACTCCAAACAAAGTGTTATGAGAGAAAAAGAAAAACTGGCATGATGGCTGCGCAAGCGACCAAAGAAACCCATAAATGTGAGAATTTTCTCCTTTAAAAGTCATGATAACTGTCGGATTATCTTAGTCTTTTCAGTGTATTTTGGTCCCTTTCTTCTTAACAAGCAATAGTCCAGCAGTTCTGATGCCCGAAGCATCAGAATGGAACTGTTGATCCATTTAAGGTGGAACAGGAAAATTCAAACAAGAAGCAGGCAAACATCTGACTTCAGCTCCAAATCACTGAAGAATTGAGGGGTGGACAATAATAAAAATAATTGTTCCCTAAATGTAACTAAAGCCCAGCAGTGAGGCGCTGAGCTTTACCCTCCTCTGCTGTTACTGCAGACGGGCAGGGTCGCCTACAGAGCAGCGCTAGTAGCTGTTAATGAAGTGATGCTCTTCTTTAGTTGAGGGTCCCATTTAGTAGGGGAAGATTTTAACCAGTGCTCCTTGCAACTCAGCAAAGTGACCCTCAAAAACAAGGGGCAGGGGTAAAAATAAGAAACGGGATTGGGCCTATGTACTACTAAGGCACAATGATATTGGAATCATGTCGGCATCGGCAGATATGTAGTGCTTCTATGGCCAATAGCAGGTTATTCAGGCCCATACCTGAAGTTCCTCCTAATTCCTATCACACTTCGTCCAAATTTTTACATTTCAAACTTTTAAATGTAAAGTTTTTGCATCCCAGCACCTCCCGACATCCTCCCTGCCCCTCCTCCCCAGTCTTACCTCTGCGCTTATTAGAGCAGAAGCTACTCAGAACTCCAGCTCTGGTTCTCAGAGTTGTGTCCTCTCCTTCAGACATATGGTCTTTTCTCATAGTACTCCCAAGTGCTGAGGGGGTCCAAAACATAACTGGATTTGCAATGATTAAGTAATGCATCCCTTTACATACGATGGCTTTGAGAGCCTGGAGGCTGAAGCTTTTTTTTTTACCTGTAGTTCATTTATAGTTACAGTAACCATAGTTACAGTAACCATAACTGATAGTTGGTAAAGTAAAAGTTTTTGCACTGTTACTTTTTTCTTTTAGTGGTGCATCTCTCAACTGTCTACTGCACATTGTTGCCTCAGGGCAACAAACCCATTTCCTCACTTTATAATGACTTGATCAATATTTAATGATAATGGAGGGTTTAAAAATGAAGGGAAGAGCTTGAACAAACCAATAAAGTGCTTTTAAATTAGTATTTGTTTCTACTAGCCATTTTCCTTTTCATTTGATTAATCTTTTATTTTGATTTCAATAACACTTAAGCACTTTCTCTTTTCGTTAGGTTTTTAGTTTGCTTTTATGTTTGTAAAGCACTAAAGCACAAGAATCTAGAATACACTGGAATGGATATGGCCAGTAGCAAGTGCTGTATCCCTTGTTTAGCCACTGTAGTTAACATGTTTTAGCATACTAATAATACTGTTATTTGTCGTTTTCAACAATATATACATGAATATATTTTATAGATAACAGATGAAACTCAGTTTCGTTCAAAATATTTACATATTTTCAAAAATCCTACTGTTGCCTCAAGGCAACTACCCCAAATGGACCCAATTTTACCCCAAATGACTTTTGATTTCAATAATCCGTTTCATTTCATGCTAGAAAAGTGAGTCAAACATTTTTTTGACATTGCTTTCATAATACATTCACAGTGTAGACTTAGTATTAGCAATGTAGGCTCATAAAAATGTTATGTTCAGTGACCCTGTCTGAAAACACTTGGCAAATAATAATAGATAATAAGTTATGAAGTATAATATTTAATTGATGACAAAAGCCCTTGGACTGCCAGAGGAGGACAAGGTTGAGCTAGTGGCTGCTGTAAAAAAGACCAGGCACTGAAGAGGCTAATGTTTGAAAAACAGGCCATAGATCTGATACTCAGACACTGTCTTGCTGTAAATGATTCCCATGTTCAACTACATTCTACCCCAGGGTGAACTGCCTTTTGTTTCCAGACTCAACCGCATCTGCCTGGACCCCAAGACGGCTGGAATGGAGCCCAGTAAGACCATCGTAGCATCCCCGTGACCCCTGCTATCAGGGCTGGCCAGGCAGCCCATGGTTCCTCCTGCTCTGCAATGCCGAGTTAGAGGTAAAGGGCTGATTGGAAGCAGATGAATGAGGCTGCCCCGTTAAGCCCTCGCTGAGCTAGCGCTGCGGCTCCTACAGCTAGATGAAAACAATGTGGGGAGAAAACCAAAGCCAAAGCCTCTCCTCCCATCAGGGTGGGAGCCACAGCAAAGGCCTACAGAGCCCAAAGGAGTAACCTTTTACCTTTAGCTCAGAAAACACTGCTGAGAACATTTCCACACTATCGCATCAGTGTTGCTTAGAAATGCACCATTAGGCCCTTAAACCTTAATGTAGGCCCATGAGTAGATCCACAGAGGGCCTAATTTGTGCTGGAACAAGATCCAGATCCCTCCAAGACTTGATCCGGCTACTATTGCCTGCACTTTATTCACATATGAAATTTCATCAATTTTGAAATAAACTTTAAAAAAGCTACAGCAATGCTATGTTTATCACTTGCGAGTACGTCCACCATCGATCTGATTGTTCTACCTGATTATCCCTCAAAAGAGCCTAGTAATGCTGTGTAGAACTACTCTACTACTATTATTTAGCATTCTTTGCAAAGAATCTGTTTCACTTAAGAGTCCATCTAACCTCTAAGACAGTGTTGCTTAAGAACCTCGTTAACACTCTCGTTAATTCTGAGATCAAACAAGATCTAAAAAGAATTAGCACAAAATTTTCTTGCTAAAAAAAAAATCAGGATTATAGATTATATGGCTCATACATTCCGCAACAGATTTGACTGTCTTTCGGTGTGATCTTTAGTTTATATTGAAAAAAATATACAATGAAATTTTATTTTAAGCAATACATACTGGCCAACTCAACACCTTTGAGTTGCCCACCCTTCATTTTTCGTTTTGAAAGTTGTGGCTGCAAACTATTTGCATCCACGAGCTCCTGCTGGTGGGGCTTCATACTGTTAGTTCCTGCTAAACACGTATGAGTGAGTGAGAAGCAAGACAGATGGAATTCAGCTATGGTCACCAGTGCTAAAATCTTTGTATTAAGTGCTATGTTTTCAAAATTTACAACTCACCCCTATGCTGAAAATCAAAATGAACTTTAATATTACAATTATTATTCATAATAACAATTAAATAGGTATTATTAATATTTAATATTTGAATTATTACCATTAATATTAACAAGCTTTTTCAGGTTTTTGACATAACTTAAAAACACCTGTTGGCCTTTACATTGTGTCCAAATTTCATGAAGAATGAACCAAAATAAACGGTCCAAAATGACATGGAAAAGAGTCTGGTTCCATTGGCTTCCATTAAAAGTAAAGTAAGTTTTTTCCTTCTCCTGTAAAGGTACCATTTTGGAGATACAAGGTTTTGTTTTCAAACAAACAGCAATACGTATCTGTAGATCATCTACAGGGCACCATCCAAATAAAGTGTGACCCACATATCATGACTGGACCTCAGGGGAAAAATGAAAAAAAAGAAAAATCTAGCACAAGGGCCTTTCAAAAGTACTTAGCAAGCTGCATAGAATTAAATCAGTCCTCTCAATTTCTTCTTTGTTGGATTGTCCTGGAGATTCTTGCCAATCATCGCTGATTTCTAGCTAGATCTTTCAATTGCCCAGGCATACGTAAGACCCAAGAATGGCTGAAAACCTTCCACTGAGCTGCATGTCTGATGCACCTTTTTAATGTTTTTTACATATTTGCATGCAAACGTTTGGTCAAATGACACAACCTGTAAACCAAATGTATTAAAATGAATTCATTTAACATGTTGGAGAAAATAAAACCTATTAAATGTCCCTTAAACTTTTGCACAGGCCAGAAAACATGTTTCATCTTTTTTCCAATATGTTAAAATCAGTTATTATACACTAAAACATGTTCTCTGTAGAGGATGGAACTTACTTTCACTTGGAAAATTGACAAAACTTCATTTGGGTTGCCCAATCTTTTCCATATGACTGCATTCATTCTTATTCTGTGACCTTTGTTAACCTGCCAAGTCTGATCTTCCTCACTATCCTGCAGCTGCATCATTTACACATTAAGCACTGGGTCCTCACTTCAGCTCCCCATTCTTATAACAACATTACTCTCATATTAATATTAATATTATAATATAATTAATATTAATAATGTAAAGGACATAGACACCCCGGCTGACCAGTGAACTCAAAGGAGAGCCTCCGCCGCTGCAAGCTGCTGTTCTGGAGCTGTGAATTTAATGAGGTTTATTAAAGTGTCACTCAGAAGGGTGATTTTGATGCTCGCAACGCCATCGCTTTCCCCCCGTCCTGCGATGAAAACACATATAGCTTCTGCTTTCATCTCATTTTTGGCTCGGAAGCGCCAGTTGAGCACTCAAGGCATTACGGCGCTTCAAATGTAATCAATGCGCAGCCCCTTTTAGCGTGGAGAGCCCCTGAGTCCTAAATAAATGGATTTTCTTCTCGCACCAGGGTGTAAAATCTCATTTCTGCCCAAGCATGTTGAGTGTTTTGGCCGGTTTAACCAAACGCAGAAGAGGGAAGACAGTGAGGGCACTAGAGACGCTTCTGGAGGTGATGACTTGAAGATACGTGACATCTCTTCGGTGCAGACGTGATGATTTGAGCAAGACATTGAAGACACTGGTGCATAAACATGCCTTTCTTTTTCTATCATTGGAGTTAATTGTGATCTCGTCTCTGCGGATGTCACGCTTATGGAATTTTAGCTGACTAATAAATGAGAATAAATAATTGCAATGAACTATTTCATCGGGGTGGCAGGGTGGCGCTGTTGCCTCACAGCAAGGAGGGCCTGGGTTCGATTCCCCGGCCGGGTGATCAGGGTCCTCTCTGTGTGGAGTTTGCATGTTCTCCCTGTGTCTGCGTGGGTTTCCTCCGGGTTCTCCAGTTTCCTCCCACAGTCTAAAGACATGATAAACTGCCCCTGTGTGTGAGTGACTGTGTCTGTCTGTCTGCCCTGCGATGGACTGGCGACCTGTCCAGGGTGTATCCTGCCTTCTGCCTGAAGACTGCTGGGATAGGCTCCAGCACCCACCCGCAACCCTGAGAGAGAAGCGGCTTAGAAAATGGATGGATGGATGGATGGATGGAACTATTTCATTGTATTTTCTTGTGTACTGTATGCAACTGCTACAACATCTGAAGTCTGAAGTGCCCAAGTTGTGAAATTGGGAGCCACCTGACTTACTAGCTATGTTTACTGCAGTTAACATTGGTTGTATTGTTGAATCAATAGTGTTGTGTATTGTCTACAATTATACATTATGAATAGAGTTAAAGTGGAATCCACATATTATTTCTTGATGCAATGTTTTTAAGGGTGATTTGATGTAAAATGGTTCATTGTAGAGACTCGGATCTCTTTACAGTGGTGGTGATAGGAACCAGGGGTCACCACGACTATAACACAAATATAGCCATTTTATTTACTATCCAAAACTACCAATGCACCTACACGCGTCTTTTGAGGTTTTAATATACAATTATAATGGTAAATTAGTAGAAAATGAATTGATTAAAATGGATTAACAAGATGTTTTAGGCCCACGCTTTATCAAAATCACTGTTAAACAGCGTCTCGGGCATCAGGCAGCGTATTCTTTGTGTAGAAACTTTCTGTGAGGGAGCTTATAGAGGTGGACATCCGGTTCCTATCACCACCACGGTGACCAACTCTGACTCAGTAAGTCTCTCTAGAACAGAACATTTCACCCCAAGCCACTCTGAATATGTGCATTTGTTAACGTCTGAACCATTTATGTGGAAATTTTGAAAAATTGGTGGAAATATAAGCAAAAAAAACCAAAAAACAACAACATTCATTGTGCTAAACGTCTTAGAATTGGCGAGATAGCCTCGTTTGCAGCATTATGACTTAATGACTGTACAAATATAATAAGTGTGGAAGATGATTGCAGTCAGCTTGATACTCAGGAGTTATTGCAGGTGGTAGCAAAAGCATAATGTAATTCTATTAAAGCATGTTGTCCAATCAAAACGAGCAATCACTATTATTAAACTATTATCACATTTTGTATAGTTAATCGTTAATCATAATTGTCTTATTTTCACAATTTTGACTCTAAAGCAAAATTTCTTCCTAGATCTGTGAAATAATTACAATGAAAGTCATGTTTAGACTTTTTTTCTAAGGCTGTCAAATGATTCAAACATTGAATGGAAATGAATTGCACCATTTTTTGTATTTAATCGCGATTAAAAATTAATTACATTTTGTTTCAGATTTATTTGTCATGTAAGAAGCTTTATTTTGCATGTCTTACATTTTAATTGTGGCTGTTGAATGCAAGAAAAAAACAAAAATATACCAATCAATCTCATTATGTAGTTAACCAGTATTAATTAAAATAATTATTGTTTTTCCATGTTTCCATTTTTTTCCAAGCAGTGCATAATGCTACTGGACAAAATAAGCTTAATCAAAACCTTCTTTTAATAAAATAATAACATTTCCATGGAGTAAATGCAGTTTCCAATTTTCATCAGCAATCCAGTGAGAGCAACAGCGACTGCATGTTCCAACAAATTAGTGTATATATCATATATAATGTCAATCGTTCATCTCCATAATTGTAGCCTTTCGCTCTTGTTCATCCTTTAGATGCTTGTTGCTGTGGAGGTTCTTGAAGGGAACTGGAGCTCCACTTTGCTGTTGCTTTTGTTAGTTTGCTGCTCATTGATTTATCCATAGTTTTTCTAAGAGCACTGACCAGCATAGTCATTTGAATGAGGTCACAATCACAGATTCTATCACAGCAATACTCTGCGTGCTGCAGTTGGATTTCAGCCTGGACTTCTGTAGTCGGGCGAAACAGGATTACAGCATTAAAATTTACTTGTAAGTAATTTGTGTTCGTGTGTTATTGACATGTTAAATTTGACAGTCCTAAATTTCAGTTAGCTCCCTGACACAAGTGGAGAAGCCGTGTGGAAAGTGCAGAACGTTCAATAGACACCACAATTGTGTTTTCAAGTAGATGATATATATATTACTTTGATATGAATTTGATGAAAAGTTATTGTTTCTAGAGTGTTGGAAGCGTTTGCTTCTGCCACGTTTTGACAACAAAGCATACAGAATACATGTTGAATGTAAACGGAATTAACCAGATAAACAATTATGTAATTCCAAAACAACCTTTTAACAGCAAAACAAAACAATGGTTAAAACTTTAAGGGCTCGGCGTTTTGTGTCTTGACAAAACGGAGAGGCTGTGATGCAGTCTGGTCGCATTTATTGAAGCGGTGGAATAAACTGGATATTTGAACAGAGATTCAAAGCGCACCGACACTGGTGTGCTTTGGTTTATGATCCATGTCGAGCAGTGCAGGATTATTGCATATTAGAGCCTCAGGGACATAAATCGAGCCTCGTGACTTCTCTTTAAAACGTTTCATCAAGCGTTCGGCCCACAAATCGCACATTATGAGAATATGTGTACGCTGACCTTTTGTGTGAAGTTAAATGGGCCAGTCCGGCATGGTGATTCATTTACTAACAAACTCAATCACGCAGCTTTAAAGCCACTGAACTAAGCAGCATCTTGTCTGTGGTTTCGCAGAAGCTTGTTTTTGCTGAGGCTGTGCACTTCTATGCTAACACGCATGCAGTGGTTGGGGAAGCACCGCAGTGCTGTGATTGAGCAATAAGCAGAAATAACTAATAAAGAGGTGATTGCACTGTTAAAAAAAAAACCCTGTAAAAAAAATTAAATGTCTGGCAGGAAAGTTGGCAGTAAAAAGTGTCACATTTATAGCTCTTATCCAGGGTGATTTACAGTTTGATCATTTTTTACAGAGGTAGATAAAGGTAGTGTTACGAGCTTTGCTCAAGGATTCCTATTGGTATAGCACAGGGTGGTTCCCCGGGAGGGGCATTGAACCCCACTCTGCAGCATAGGGGGAAGTTTTCCATCCACGTTAGTCATAACTAATTCCAACCCGTAAGTTCAGACTTCCCCCATCACATAAAGAAAATGAGCTTCATTTGACTCCTGGCAATAGACAGCATTACCGGGATCGGAACTCAAAACCTACTGGTAATGAGGCGAACTGTAATGCACTCCCACCACTTATTTTAATGTATTTTAGTGTGTCTGTAACTTTTCCTGAAAATAGGAATTTATTAAGTGACATATCGGTCATCGTGGTTTGTAACTGAATAGCTGTGAGTAAGCATATGAAAATACAGGTATTTATAAATATAGCTGTAATTCAGTGTAATGCAAGTTCATTGCCAGCTGTGGTTCCATGTGATTTATCCAATAAAGGTGCTGGAGCTTTTTCCTAAGCAGCATGCAAAATGTACAGCAGTGTTAGCACATTAGCATCATACCAAGCATAAAACAGATTGTGTTTAATGGGTTAGCTCTCATGAATCTAATTTTTGGGTAATAAACAGATGTCTTACATGGGCTTCATAAGTAACATAGAAAAGGGACCATAATTACACTTGAATACTGTGAATTAACGGAAAATAACTGCTTTTTAACATTTACATTTTACTGCTGTCCTTTTATATTCTGAGCAGTCGTTTTCTGTATTTTTACCTAAAAAGGTGAACAAAAAAAAACAGAACACCCACATAACATTTAGCTTTTCTTAAAAAAATCAATAAATAAATAACAGGAAAGCCATATAACATTTACAGCACTTTGGCTGTTAAAATGTCTTCTTCTAAAGTGTAGGGCTACATGATATGGACAAAATACCAGTATTGCGACGCACCTTCCAATATAGCAACTTCCATGAATCAACAATATGACATAGTTTAAGGACCACCTTCATTACTTTGACCACTGTCAAAATCAGTCATCGTCTGGAGCTGCGATTGGTCAGGATGCTCACATCACATGTTGTGGTTGGTTGCTGTAACGGGGAGCGAGGAGGCGGACGCATATGCGGAGATAAGCGAGATTTATTAAGGGCAAATCCAGGGTTATAGTCCAAACGGTCCAGAGTCATAGAGCCAACACGGATTGATAGAGGGGTAGACATGACAGACAAACCAGAATCCAACATACAAGCAGTACAACCAGAACAGTACAAACACCACAGCAGATAACAAAGACCATCAAACACAAGGGGCAAACACAGGGCTTAAATACACCAGGGCTGGCGAAGGACAGGTGGAAACAATCAGGGATGGAGTCCAGAAACGAGGGGGCTGGACCAAAACAAACTCACATGGGCTAAACCAAAATACCAACACATGGACAGGACTGGGAGGGGCCAATCGTGACAGTTGCTTACATGCTATTTACATAATGCAGTCTTCCACAGTTAGCACAGTGCGAATGGGGGTACACAACCTTCTATTGCTCGTTAGCTATTCAGTAGCAGCTCTCAGTTTAAAGACTATGATGATGCACCTTGAAGGTAGGAGGAATTTTGGGAAAAGTACAGCTGCTGGTGAATTTTTGGGGACAGGCTACTTGAAATGTTTTTATAATAATTGTTATTTTTATGTGGCTAATGCAGAAGGAAGCCACTGCTATGAGGCCAAATATCTTATTATTATAGCCACATAATTGCAGATGAGGAGGGCAACAGTCTAAAATTGAAATCTAAAAGCTAAAGTTAGCTCCGTATCTAGATACCTTGGCTCGGTTTGGGTCACCGTTTCCATCACTGAGTTATATGGGTGCTAGTTTTGTTGTATTTATTAGTCTATAGATCACTGGCTAGCAGTCGAGACTGGTTGACACCAGAGGGATTCCCAACAGTCCTATGATGTATTTGCCTAATGCATTCTGGGTATTGTAGTAAGACTGGTGAAAGAAAACCTTAAATATAACAAAACTGTGAATTCTGTCAAGCTCACGAGGCTGGGGGTTACAAGGCTGTGCTACAAAACACTGCATTACATCAAAAATAACATAACTCTAGTTTTAAGTCAACTAGGGCTGCTTTCAGTTAATGAGGCTGAAGCAGAGCTGGAGGTTTGGGTGGTTAATCTTGTTCACTGGCCATGTGGTCAGGGCCGTCCCTGCAGCTGGACGGCTGACAGACACCAGGGACGAGACCTGGTCAGCCTGCATTGGGTAAGGCCCCTTTGACAAACGGCCCGGGGGTGGTGTTGGTTTGTGCTTTTGGGTGGGGGGAAGCGGAGGGATCACTGTGCTGCATCGCTGAGTTCACTGAGGGTCAGTGGCTGCGCGAGCCACACCAGTCGAGAGCGAGTACACTGCAACAAATGATATCTCGGCGAGGGAAACCATCTTGCTATGGAATAGAAGTGAGCTGGTTAGATGAACACAGATACGATTATCTTCTGTTTGTTTGAGCCACTATTGTTCAGTTCAAGCAACACACCTGATTTAATTTAATGAAGGACTAATTAGGTACAGTAGGTATTGGATGGTAACTGTAAATACTGGACTTCCTTAAGGAGAGGTTTTGGAGATGGTTAAGCTAACACAAGCCAAATCACAATCTACTGTACTACTGACCACGTGAATACCTTATTACCTGTCCTAAGACTTTTGCACTCCAATCCCATTTCTTACATTTACCCATACCCATTGTTTTTGAGCGTCACCTTGACCCATGGAACTGAACTACAACGGTAGTGGTTGAAATCATACCTACGAAATCGGACCCTCATATAAAAAGAGCATCACTTAACAGCTACTAGCGCCGCTCTGTAGGCGACCCTGACCGTCTGCAGTGACAGCAGAGGAGGGGAAAGTTCAGCTCCTCACTGCTCTTGGCTTTAGTTATATCTAGGGCATCATATGCCTTCAAATAGAGGCAGGTATTTATTATTGCCAAACCTATTCCTGTTCCACCTTAAATGGAGCAGACATTAGCATACTCTTAAAAAAATGTTTATGCTTGTTATGAAGAAAATGACCATAATACATTGAAATGACATTAAACTAAGATAATAAGTTTGGAGGACCACGTAGCCCCAACACTTTGCCCTATCCCTCTATCTCAGCAATAATCGGGACACCTTACTCCTTGACGTGAACAATCAATAACCTTGCGGATGATTAAGATTGAGTGACCCTTTATAGTCCTCCAACGGGGAAATTTCACCTCTGCATTTGGCCCATCCATGCAGTGAAACATCATATACAGATTAGTGAACACGCACTCTAGGGAGCAGTGAGCACACTTGCCCGGAGCGGTGGGCAGCCCTATCCACAGCGCTGGGGGTTAGGTGCCTTGCTCAAGCGCACTTCAGTCGCATACTATCAACTCCGACGAATCAAGCCTGGTTCCCTAAAGTCCAGCCCACGACTGATTCAACATTCACAGCAGAAGATCCGGAAGACCTTTAGATATTATAAGGAAAGTTCTAGCATGATAACTGATTAGGTCTTTCTTATCTTAACTCAAGTGCTTCAATAAAAACAGCTTAGCAGTTTTTAAAGAAGCAATTTCACTGTCAGCTGACACTGATATTAATACTGGAAAACAAGAAGTGGTATTGCACTCTATAATAAAAGGAATAGGTGGTATTATCTCTATTCATTTCATTTGATGTTATAATAGAATATATAGCACAATAAATACAAATGTTGACTCAAATAGGCTGAGTAGTCTTATATATTATTACTTATATATA
The DNA here is from genome assembly GCF_015220715.1 of Pygocentrus nattereri. Lineage (NCBI taxonomy): Eukaryota > Metazoa > Chordata > Actinopteri > Characiformes > Serrasalmidae > Pygocentrus > Pygocentrus nattereri. The sequence continues at coordinate 5,182,708 of NC_051228.1, forward strand.
GTAATGATTACAATAACCTCATGAATAGGCCTACATTCATTATTTTGCCGTCATTAAAACCAGGAGTGATCAGTCTTTGCAGAAACAAGGCAGGAGCTGCTCTATGCAATAACAATGAGAAGAGAAGAAAGCACAAAGAATTCCTCCCCCAGCTGTGCATGTGAGCTATTTAACGGCTGGGTTTTTTATAAGCACGTTCAGGGTTTTTTTGTGTCTATTTGAGCAGATGCGTCACTCGGACAAACGGCTGGCCTCTGACCTTGTCCGTGACCCGTGAAATTCAGACTTCGCTCTGGAAGATTTGCTGGCCACATCATGTGGACAACATGAAGTATACGAGGCACGTGGACAAGGCAAGGGCTTCACGGACAGGGCCGGGTCTCTGGCTCTGCGTGAAGGAGGGTGTATAAATCGTGTCAAGGCTGCTGAAAGGGGCTGTAATGGACTCCAGAGCATCGGTATGGACCACCTGCTGGTTCATTTCTGACCGCCACTGCTGCGTGAAGATGATTTGGTCATTTGTGGTAATTGAATCGAGGGAGAAATGCTGTCACGGTGCTGGTATTAGGCTGACCATTACAACGCTTGTATCAACTCCCCTGCCTTCAGACTGAGGAAACAACCAGGGCTGCATGATATAGGCTAAGCACTGGCATTGCGACTCTGCCGCTACATATTGTTTGGCTATTATCTGTCAAAAGGGACAGAGATATGGCATCAAGTGACTGGCTTAAGCTTAAAGGGGCATCATTTAAATGCATCACACAACTCCTGTGGTGCCGACCACTCCTGACTAGCCTAGACACTGAAATGCAGGCTAGTAAATATAACTAGGCTAGCTTTAGAGTAAAGAGTTGAAAGGAAAACAGCGATTCTATCTTCACTCGGCACAAAATGGACATGAGAAAGAAAAGTTTTAGCCTTTCAGCTACAGAAAAGAAGCTACCATACTAACACCTTAAATTTATTGCTACCATAAATTGACTGCCACCTTAAATGCCACTTTACGATTCTTGTAGCAGTGCAACAATATCGTCAAAAGTGTGCAGGTAGCAAACTGAAACACAAAGTTGTGCATTAGCCTCCAGTGCAAAACTTCCAAAACCAAACGTCTTGGCTAATTGAAAATGTTTTGATGATTTAAGAAAGCATCACTGTTGCATATGCATGGGAGAGAGTTTGGACTCGAGGGCCCTGAGTTCAAGTTGGGCTTGTTGCTATCTCCAGAGTAAATGGGCGTATCCACCTACACGGCAAGATCAAGCGTCGGAACGTCAATGGATTTTACAAGAAATTAATCTGACTGCCTTCTTGTCTCCAAGCTTGAATGTCAGTGCGTTTTAATAGCACTGAGTAAATGGCAGTGTAATTTGTGACTGACAACGGCAAGTCCACCAAGTCTGAACAAGCTTCCGAACTTTTCCTGACACATCGTGTTTAGATGAGTTAAGGCAGCCTCTGGTAACAGCTTGTTTGGGTGTACTTGTGGTGGTTGAGCAGTGGGAGCCAATTTTGGAGCCTGCATGATGCATGTAGGGAGCAGAGTTCTTTTCTGACAGCGAACACTAACTGGGTTGCAGTCGGTGACATGGCAGACAAATAAGGTAGCTGATAAAAACTCATTAGAAGGGTGAAACTCCTAGACAACAAAAAAGTTTCGGGGGAGGAAAGTGCTCATCACTGTTTGAGTTTCAGAGAGAGTAACACTGAAAATATTACAAAAGGTCCACTTTTAAATCTGAATTATTAAGTTTCTCTACCATTCAAACTAACCCGAATGACTTATTTACATCCCAGTGACTGAAAAATTGGTGGAATTGCTCTTTGAGTGTACAGCAAGCTGACAAAGCTATTGCCCAACATTATGCAGTTGCTCCATTCCTGTTAGAGTCCATAGAGATCTGCCATACACAACATTTCCAACTCCTGATAGCTTAAATCTTGTTGCCTCACTGCCTCAACAAGACAGTAAGCATTCCAGTGGTGTGTTTGGATTTGCTGAAGAGGGTCACGACCTCATGGGACGTCGCAGAGTGGTGCGGGTCCATCATGACCCTAACAGAGCTTCAGTCTGCTGCCTTATACAGGCATTGTTGGGAAATAGTCCTTTAATGGCAGAATGGTTAGCTCTTCTGCATGAAAGCATCTCAACTTGGACTAAAGACCAGAACAACAGAGGAAAGCAAGACAGTGGAGACGAAAGATGATTGGGGTGGAAATGGACAGTGCATTTACAAAGAACTACGCAGACAGCAGACAGAGTAGAAATTACTGCTAAATATAGACATAAGAGACAGGCAGGTGAACCTCCTGCCAGTTATATATATATACGCACACACACACACACACACACACACACACACACACACACACACACACACACACACTCACTGGCCACTTTATTAGGTACAGTTGCTTCTTAACACAGCTAATAGCTCATCAGCCAATCACACGGCCGCAACTCAGAGCATTTAGACATGTAGAGGTGGTCAAGACGACTTGCTGAAGTGCAGACCGAGCATCAGAACGGGGAAGAAAGGGGATTTAAGGGACTTTGAACGTGGCGTGGTTGTTGGTGCCAGACGGGCTGGTCTGAGTATTTCAGAAACTGCTGATCTACTGGGATTTTCACACACAACCATCTCTAGGGTTTACAGAGAACGGTCCAAAAAAGAGGAAATACCCAGTGAGCGGTCAGTGGTGTGGACAGTTTTTGACATAATTTTAAAAACTCTATTGTCATTTGTATAGTGTGTAAATTTCATGGTGAATGGACCAGCAGAAATGGCCCAAAAATTACTTGACAAAAAGTCTGGTTCCATTGACTTGCATTAAAAGTAGAGTTTTTTTCAAAAACAAATACTACAACAAAATTTAGGCCAGGTGTTAGAGGGTCATTTAATGGGGCAATGCCCCATCAACAACTTTGTGCACACTGCTTGTACTTCTTGCCCCACTCACCCTGTATGAAGGCCTATATCGGTTACCATAAGAGAGATTGCATGCATTACTTTATATTTGCTGCATCGTACAGATGCACTGTATGCCATGGCAAGATAAAGCAGCAGATTTCCTCAATGGTTTAATGATTTGCTGTATATATGACTCTTATATTGATTCTCTCCTGGACGTACAACTCCTTAACCCCTTAAAATCCAGGGCTTATTAGATCCTAAGGCTTATTAATCAGTAACTAGAGGCACTTCAGGGAAAACGGGTGGAGCTATTCTTAGGTTATAGAAGTGTGTAATAAAACTTTGGGCCCGTCTTGCCATGTAAGGGGTTAAGACATCATTTCATCGTTTCTGGACTTCTGGTACAGGACTTCTGAAGGACATGAGCCCAGTTTAGCTTACCAATCATTTAGACTTCATGGCCACATTATTGGAAACCCCTAGCTTGTACGTCTACCTTGATGGTGTACACAAGACTGTAGCCCATCTGTTGATGGTTACTTTCTGTGAGGCATTCTCTAGTTAATGCACCAAAATAAACAATTATTGTTTATTTTACTGATTATGGCATATTGGAAAAAAATAAAGCAAAAAATGGGGTCTGTGCAAACATTATGACACATTTTGTATTTCATGTTTAATTTTTTTACCAATATGTTAAACTCAGCAAATAAATAGAAACTGTGCACTAAAATAAATGCCATTCAAAACAAATGCCTTTTTTTTTTTTTTTAATAAATCACATAATTAGACTGGGGATATTTAGATGTTTCCGATAAAATGGCCAATGAATGTTACTTGATAGCAGTGCTAATGTAAAGTAAACTAACATTATGCTAAAACTGTACTGACGGTACAAAAGACAGAATATCTCTGATTCCTCCACAGACAAGGTAATTATAGATGTCTGGATATGTTATTAAGTAATAATGCATAACTGAGACTCAAAGAGAACCAATCGATTTCGTACAGGTCAACGTTTCTGATCAAACAGATTTTTCTTCATGTCTTCATATGAAAGCCATATCCAGCATAGACCACTGTAGTCGCGTCATCATTTTGTAATCAGCGCCATGCTCTTACGACCATATTAGGGACTCCGGGTCTAAGCGCCATTTCTCTAGGGCCACAATGAATAGGGTTCTGAACCTGATACGTTTTGTCCTGTGAACATTTGTCTCCCGAATACCGCTGGATCCTCCGAATTACGAGGTCGTTAAAGAGTTGAAATATGAACATTGCTACATGTGAGCTAAAGCTACTGCACATCGGATTGACATCATTAGATTGACAGCCTCCTTAAGCAGGTTACTGCCCCCTGATCGCCCCCTATCAGCTGATTTAGGTTCTCAGAATATTCTAATTATTATTTTAATTTGTTTTCAACACTTTTTGTTCAACTTTTCCACCTGAAGTTGTAACACCATTTAAGGTGTAACGGGGAAATTTGGACTAGCAGCCAGCGAAAAAGAAACTTCAGCTTCATGGTGGGTTGAAAAGGCCTGATGTGAGGAGGTTTCCATAGTTCCGCTTAGCAGCTGTGTGACATGAATTTATTTTGCTGTTTAACAGAACCATCATTTTCTCTTGTTTGCTAATGGCTGAGAAAGACAGTCACAGCTGCTGCGCCATTTAAGGTGGAACGGGAACGTTCAAACAAGAAGCTGCGAAAAAAGAAGGCTACATTCAGCCTCGTAGTTTTATCACGGGTAGTATTTTTAGTCTATCAAAATATCCCACCCAGAGATTCTTTTTATGGGTAGATCCCCAAATATGTGCGACAGCAGGACATTTTGATAAGGTAGCACAGCTCGTCAGAGTATTATAGTATTATAGCTCTTTACTACCTCGTAATTCAGAGGATTCAGTGGTGTTCGGGAGAAAAATGTACACAGGACAAAACGTATTGGGTTCTGAACATTTGTATTTAACACAGGGGGGCGACAGAGGCGATTTTTCAAAAAACCCTATTCATTCTGGCCATAGAGAAACGGAGCTTAGACCCGGCGCTCCTAATATGGGCATAACGAGGACTACAGAATGACGCACGACTGCAGTGGTCTATTAGCTGCTCATACACATTAATCTGACCGAATATCAACTACATGGCTGAAGGACGCTACTTCAGGATACTATCTATATCTAACACACCTTAAGATACACACAACTGTATTAGCTCTAATGAAAAGCTCCAGTATATGTTGAATACCACACTTCCCTGTTCGCTCCCTCAGGAGCTCCAGCCTTCAGCCCCAGAATTGACAGCTTCTCCCGTGTCTGTGCCTGTCCTCTGTTTGGGTGAATTATTGGGTAATGGATCCCCTGGCTTTCTAAGCCTCAGCACTTCTGCCCACCCCACTGCCCTGCATTTATTAGACGTGGCCCCTGTAAATTTCCTCAGCCGAATCCCCTCTGCTAATGTTTGATTCATACCGCAGGCAAAGGTCAACTTATCCATTCTCAATAATTCAATATCTGCGCTCTCCGAAGTCTGGGACGTATTAGTTGCGGGGGGAGAAAAGTGGGGGGGGGGGACGAAGGCGTCCAGCGAGTCTTAGCGCCGTAAATAGTGTTTTCTGTCTTTAGCGAAACTTTCAATGAAATGTAATCCCCCACTCACGATGTGCACTGCATTGCAGTCTGGAGTCAGGAAACTGCAGGGAGGTATCAGAGTGGTACGAGTAAAAAAGAGTGTGTCTAAACGGGAGGCGTAAGTCATCTGAATGCACGATGCACAGTGGCAAAAAGACGCTCATGACAGCACACAGTCGTAGCTCACAACACCTTGAACGGCAGCCAATTTTACGCCACAGCTGCACTCAGATGTACAAGACTATATATATATAAGTAGTGATTTTCTGGATGTTTGTGTGTTTGTGTGTTTACCCATTTCAAAGCCGCTCCTCGAGGAAGTCCAGTATTATATGTAGTTAAAAAGCAGCTCCTGGTTCGACCAATCAGTGCTCAGTAAATTGAGCTCATGATGTCATTGATGATATTAACGAGTCTCTGTGGCGGCTGTGAAGGTGTCCAGGAAAAATATGGACCCAAGAAACCCGTTACTTTTTATTGTTTTTCTGTTTATTTGAATTATGAATACGACTTTATTCTAATGTATACTGTGATAAACTCACTGCTGAGGTAAAGTGTTTAAAAATTTGCTTAGACGCCTAAAACTTTCACACAGTGCTGTATTAAAAGCCATTTTTTATCAGGCGGACACTCATGACTGATACCGCTTTCTTCCTTTTGCCTTGTTTTTCCTGATTTATTTGGATTGTTTTGTGATAACTGCACAATTCCCTGTACTACATTAACATGAAGTGGTGCTCTGACTGTATTAGATCATCATATAGAAAAAACAGATAATAATGATTATGGATCCCCAACTTTCTGGCAGATATTTCCAAAGATCTAGAGAGGTAGGCCCAATCCCTTTTCACCTCTTGCCCTCTGTTTTGCGCATTCATGCCTAGGGGTAGGGTGTCCTGATTTTATTGAGATAGAGGGGTAGGATGAAGTGTTAGGGCTACATGGCCCTCAAAACTGAGGTTTTTCAGAGTCACTACAAACAGTGTTATGTTTGAGTGCTATGACAAAGAAAAAGAAAGAAAAAATGTTGTTTCGGTTTTTTTGTCCTTTTCTTCATAACAAGCATAAAAATCATTAATAGTATGTAAATGTCTCGGTAGCCAGCTAACTTTCACGTTCCACCTTAAATAGTCCAGCAGTAGCGACGCCTAAAGTGCCACAATGTAGCTACTGCACTAAGCTTGGAGAATATCTGACTTCAGCTTCATATCACTGAAGAATTAGGGGTGGGTGATAATAAATAATTGCCTCCCTCTTTGAAGGAGTATGATGCCCTAAATGTAACTAAAGCCCAGCAGTGAGGAGCTGAACTTTCATAAACCTGTGATTTAGCCACTCTGCTATAGAGCCAATTACAAAGTACTAACATGTGCATAGCTCAAAAACAACCTGCAAAAATACTTTAAACATGATGATTCCCACTTCCAGTGTCAGAAGCAGTAATGACTGCTGTCACAACAAACCTGCATCACCATAAGGAGCATTTTAAGGAGTTAAATGTATAGTTATTTATTCGCATAGGCCTGTTCGGAGGACTCTGTGGCAATACTTGGACACCCCGAACTCCAGAACTAGTAACTTTCCATGAGATGGAATAAACATTCTTAACTTAAAAGAATGGAAACTCTTACCAAGTAATTTTTATGATGGTGTTATATATTGACAGTGTATTCAAAAATATAATAGAATATATAACACAATATTTTCAATATATTATTTTTTTTCTCAGCTATGCTGTCTGTCCCTGTCTGACACTTTTATGTGCACTCAATAATTCAGTCCTATTGAATTCCTGCACTTATCTGATAACTGAAATGGTCATGTAAACAGCATACTCCGATTTCTTAGATCAGGACTTGAAATCTGATTAAGAAATCTGATAACGAGGCTGGATTTCGCTCAGTGATCAGATTTCTCAGTGCATATAAACTCGTACTCTGACTTCTTTCGGATTTCTCAGTCTGCGCATGTGGCGAAACAGATGGCAGTACCGGAAATAAATGAGCAGCGTGGCCATGAGATGCAACAAAACAACTTTTGGAGCGATGCTGAAACCAAATACATGTTTGACGAAATGAAGGATTAAAGGATTAAATATTCTTCATCTTTTAGATGATGCTTGTTCATATTTCCAGGTAAAGCAGTGCAATGTTTTAAAAAAAAACTGCGGCATGAAGTTTGAGTTTTACACTGGATTTACATCACGTTGTCTTCTATGAGTTCACTGTCTGGTTGCAAAGCCTGACTCATGTAGACCCAGAATTTCCACATTATCTATTAATTAAGTGCATGTAAACACACTCGCTGTTCATTTTTTTAATTAAGTGTACTGTGCATTTTGCACCAGTTGGAACATTTTTGCTATTGTGGTTTAATGATTGTAAATCTGAATTAAACTGAACTGAATTAATCCTCACAGCAGGAGATTGTGTAGGACCCCTCACGTCCCCTTTCCCCCTCCATATGGAATAAAACACTCTATAGGCCATGCTGTTGCCTCCACAGGGCTTCAGCAAGTTTACCCAAGGCCCGGTGTCCTTGCTCCCATGTAGTAAATACCATTTGTCACCTTGTATTTTAATCAGGGTGCTTGAGATTGATAGGCAGACTTGTCATGTTAACTGTGATCATCCGTCAAATCCCCAGGCGTTTCCCCTCTGTCAGCAAGGGCCATGGAGACACTCTGCCACCCTCTTGAGTTAGGAGGTCCAAACTCAAGCATTATACTCTCCTGGACTCTACCAGCATGCACATAGATCAGCGTGCCGGGCCACACTGACAGCCGATCCACAGCGGCTGGATATAGAAATTGATTTTAGTTCTGTTTTGGTCAGTGGACAGCATCGGCCTTAGCAGTGGAAATCTGAGAATGAGCTAAACTTCGCAATGCATCAAAATGAAAATCTCGGGAAGTGAAATTCAGGACACACTGGCCCTGAATTGAAAACCAAAAAATTTAAAAGTATACACAATAAAATGATTGCAGTATGTAGGCTACAGTATGTATATATATATATATATATATATATATATATATGTGTGTGTGTGTGTGTGTGTGTGTGTGTGTGTGTGTGTGTATATAATCTCATTATGAAATTTACACTAAATATAAAAGAATTTTTTTTTCCTCTCCTGTTTTCCTGTCCTGGCCCCCAACCCCCACCTCCCCACCCATTTGTCATATTGTATGTGCTTGGACGGGTTGACAGCAATTTCGCTGGTATTTGTAACTAGTGACAATAAAGGTTCTTCATCATCATCATCATCATCATCATCATCATCATCATCATCATCATCATCAAAAGAAAAGGCCCAAAATTACTTGGAAAAAGTTCTAGTTCCATTGACCTACATTAAAAGTCACCATGATGGAGGTTTTATTCCGACCGCAGCAATACATATTGTATATATACAATGTTTATCGTTAACAACACAGTGCTGTGTCTGATCCACTCATACCAGCACGACACACACTAACACACCACCACCACATCAGTGTTACTGCAGTGCTGAGAATGATCCACCACTCACCACTTAGATGGGTTCTAATGCTGGTCAGTGTAAGGTATTAGGTGAGGCAGTGAGAGAGAAAGGGAGAGACAAAGAGAACAGACAGATACTTCCTCTTCTCCTCCTCGATTGGAGGTTCTCAGGGGGACAGAGCATGCAGTAAAAAAGCCAGCCAGCACTGGAAGACTCCAGATTAAGTGAGTCAACAAAGGGCAAAGAGGGAGGAAAAGAAGACGAGTGTTTTGATGAAAAAGTTCCCTAATGTAATCAATGTCTGGACTCTCCCTGCTCCTCCGCAACTGTTGAAGCCGAAGGAATTGCCATGTGCCAGAGAGAAGCAGCTACAGCTGTGTGCCAAGAATCTCTCTCTCTCTCTCCCTCTCTCCCTGATTGCTGACAGCATCTGCTCCTTGCGCTCGGGAAGCGTGGAGTGCCTCAGGGCTCTCTGTTAGGCCCATTCATTAAGAGGAACTCGTCTGGTTGTTTAATAAACCTACGCACATCATCTCGCCCTGAAAACACTCCACCAGGGAGCATGGCCAGCACAGCGAAAAGTTAAATCCACTTGTCAAACTGAGCTTTCAGGATGCACTTGTCGATGTCAAAAAGCATTACATGAAGTGAAGGCCACATCTTGGTTTAGTGAATGGATCTACAGTAAAGCAAAAGGCCTGACGACTGTGAAACAAGTTGCCTCTTGTTAAATTAGAGAACTCATACCTGAAGCTGATTATGTGAATGTAGCCAAGGGTGACACTGCATGTTTAATAAAGTCGAAATCTTCTTTATGCAATTTTATGTACATTTTAATGATATTACCTATCCGTGTAAATGTTTTTCCTATTACTCTGTAATGTAGCCCAATATTCAGGCTCATTCTGATTGTCTTCATGTTCCAATTAAACTGTACAAGCTCATTAAAGTGTTATGGTACATGAGACACAGTGGATTATTGTGTTTAAAAGCATTTTTTTGTATATTCAAAGTGAGAGCACTGAGGGGAGTCTGTAAAATGAGATGTTTACAGATATCATGCTTTTAAAATGCTTATGTAAGTGCCACGCAGGCTATGATTCAATATGATGATCTCATCTAATTAGGGAAAAGAAGGAAAAATCATTGCCTCGGACCATTGAGAGCAAGCCAAAGGAATGCTTAGACTTTATGTGGTCCTTGTTCTCATGCTCTGAAATTCAAGCTGGTTACTTTGCATGCCATAATCGGTTGAGCCAAGCATGTGCTGGACATCCGCGCATGTTAATATGTTAGCAAATTTGCAGGGCCACTTTTCTGGCATATTCTTATTGAAATGTTAGTGCTGATTCACCATTAAAAGTCCTTTTTAATCTAGGTTTAAGTCTGAGGAGCTGACCCTCAGCATACTAGCCTACTGTACTTTCTGCTGTAGGTGGTTTGCATGCAAGGGAACATGAATCATACATCAGTATCATCTCTGGTTTGTGGACAAATTTCAGCAAAACTTCCCGCTCTTTGATTCCAAGGCCATACCACCAGAACACTGGGGCTGGGGCCAGTCAACAAGGGATCCTGGATGTTTGATCTGTGAGCATATGCGGTTTGTTCAAGGCATTTGCCATGGAACCCATTTCCATGATGGCTGCCAGGGCTGGCCGAGCTGGAGCACAATGCACGGGCAAACCCGAGGGCCAGGGAACAGAGAACAGACTGGAGAAGATTCATCTCCACTGCCAATGGCACCAGCAGCATCTCCAGGGGCTTGCTGGAGACATCCTGCTGCCTGCTGAGAACAGCTTGACTCGTCACCAATTTCTGCGCCCAGCTGGGTGGAATGGCTAATGTTTTCACACAAGCTTCTTTACTGAGCCATGGCAAGTCCGACGGAACAGGGACGCTCCATATGGAGGCTCCACCAAAGCTGGTCCAAAGCAGCTCTGATCTGTGGACTAGGCCTGATTCTCCACTAGTAGGCATGGGTATTTCAGTCAAATCTGATATTTGAAACTGTAAGGCATTTTTTGAAAAATGTCTCTGAGCTCAACAGCATGAAATTAAAAATATAAACAATAGTAGGTGAGGTGGCTTGAAATTTACAGCCACTACTTTTCTAAATCTAAACAAACTAATCTTCGGACATCGCTAGCTTATAGATATTGGAACTTATTTCTTCTCATATATTTTTAAGCATGAAAACAGTGGAGTGAGTTAGCTTGTACAAGTGACACATTTACTAAGTGATACTGAAAAGTTTTGTCTATACGAGTGTGAACGTGAGTTTGATCACTCATCCCTGCCCACAAGGGCGGCGCTATTAGCTATTAGAGTGGTGCTTCACATCAGTGATGCAGTGTATCCTTGTTTGCCTTTCAGTGAAAATGTTTTAATATTGCTAATGCATATTTTAGGGCTTTTGTTTTAAACTATCATGCCACATTAATCCTAAATGCAGTATTAGTTGCCACCTAGTCACTACACTAGGTGGCGCTGTGCTCCTTTTACTTGCTAGATGTGTGGGGAAAGAGGTGGAAAGGAGTCTAGCCATTCACTCACAACATCCAGTATTAGTTGCTATCTAGTTGCTACACTAGGTAGCGCTGTGTTGGGAAGGAGGTAGGAAGAAGTCTAGCCTTTCACTCAAACCAGCAGAACAGCTGGCAGGGTAGGCAGCATTAGCTAGTTTCATTTATGTAAATCATGAAGAGTGAAAAGGCAAAAACCCTGTAAAACAAAGTACTATACAGGCCTAAAATTAAACATTGAAAATATCGCCAATTCTCAACAATGAATCATACGGAAAAATATATCGTGATTAGGCTTATATCCATATCGTCCGTCCCTACTGTGGACCAGTGTGTACAAAACATAGAATTCAATGAAGTGGCACAAAACAACGGGCAGTTAAACTGACCTCCATTCCGATTATCTCCTTACACTACGACTTCGATTAAAACTTGAGTGCCGAAATATGAAAGAGTGACTTTGCAGGGCTGAAAAGGATGGGCGGAAGATTTGGAAACTCAATTTTTAATCAGGAAAGAGACAAAAAAGGCCCTGTACTCCAATAAAGTACTTTCATACTGGAGAGGTACAAAGGACAGCGATTAATGCAGCTGTAGCATTTCATTAAGATCAGAGAGAAAATGAATTAAGTGGGGAACTTGAAATACTGAAGAGACACACATCATCTAATTCAGATGTAGAAGAGAGAGCGAGAGAAGGAAAGAGAGAGGGAATTGAGTTCATCTCCCCCTAACTAGTCTCACAAAGTCAGGCTTTTTGCAGACACAAAGCCCAAAAGAGTGTGTTTTGTTTTTTAATATAGAACTGCTTACGATGCTGGAAAGGCTGCTGTGCAATTGGATTTCAAAAGAGCCATTGGCAGCTGGGTTTCATTAAAATTCAAACCACTGTGAGCGAGCTTATTTAGCTAAGGATTTTGATATGATGTAGCAATACCAGCCACTGAAACAAAGACTAGCCAATGGGGAATGGGCTTATTGAAGTATGTGAGTGAAGATGTGGGAAAGGGCGAGAATTCAGGCTGCTTGCTGGGGGACAGAATGAAGTCCAAATGGACTTTCATGGACATGAGATGCACCGTTTTTCAGTAAATGACTATGTATACTGTAAAGAAACATAACTTATCAGAGGCTGATTTGAAGAAGAGCCTTACTGATACATCAGTTAGCGGGGAATATCAACCAGAGGGCCTTCTAGGCTTTCAGATATAGGGAAACTAAATACAGTATATGTTGAGTTGATGTTTATTCAGTGGAATCATGCTTGTATTTAAACTCTGTGGGTGTCACCCTTTTGTTGGTATACTCAGTCAAAAATTGGCCAATGAGGAACTGTTTTCCTCTCTGTATCTAGGTAGATATAGCTAAGCAAGCTCTTCTATTGGTTAGGCCTTCAGGAGCTGAACAGAGGTCCTAACACCTTACATTAACCACCATAATTACAAAGTGACAGAGGAATCAACCATTTGAATTCCAAAGGACAGGGGATCAATTTCATGAGAAAAAACATCACTCTGACCCTTCTGGAAGTCACTGGGAAGCAGGCACGTCACTGGGAAGCAGCCTAATCTGTGGGTCATTAGAAAACTGCAGCAGATCAATAATGGAACACAGAATGTCTTTTAGTAGCATCAAATGTGTATATTTAATCTAGAACTGCCTGTTATGAATTTCATTTCGCCTTACACCACCCTGCACCACTACAACCTACAACCCTCCACCATACATTTTAGAATATATTTTAGGCCACAATCTTAGCCCAGAACAGGCGGTGAGCACCTGATTCTATTTCTTAATCATATTTCTAATGCAAGCATATCAGTACAACTTTTGTTTCAGTTCTGTTAAGTTCTGGTTAGAAACCAAAGGGTTAAATTTGGAAAGAAAAGATTAGAGGTTACATTTTTAAATAAAAGCTCTCTCCTATTGGTTTGGCCTTCAGGAGCTGAACAGAAGTCCTAACACCTTAAATTAATCACCATAGTTACAAAGTGACAGAGGAATCCACCAATCATGATTTGGTTTCCAATGGGAGGGACCAGTTTTATGACAATGACATCACTCTGGGCCTTCTGGAAGTTCTAGATACGTCACTGAGAAGCAGAAAGGGTCACTGCGAAACTGATACAAGGTAAACTAAGTTAAGTGATACTTTTTTAATTCCACAAACAGGGAAATTCCACCTCCGCATTTAACTCATCCGTAAAGTGAAACACCACACACACACACACACACACACACACACACACACACACACACACACACACACACACACACACACACACACACACACACACACACACTTACCCAGAGTGGTGGGCAGCCCTATACACGACACCTGGGGAGTAATTGGGGGTTAGGCGTCTTGCTCAAGGACACCTCAGTCATGGACTGTTGGCACTGGGGATCAAACCGGCAACCTTCTGGTCACAGGACCAGTTCCCTAACCTCCAGCCCACGACTGCCCCAAACTATCCTTACATGTATGTTATATACATTGCAGGCCACAATTTTAGCCCATCAGGCAGCATGTTTTTAACTATTTTTGTGTAATAACTGTTTGTGAAGGAGTTCCAACAGCCCTTAAATTCATCAGATGTTTCGTTCCTATCACCCCCATAACATCTTAACAAAAGGCATTATGTAGAAATTTAGATAAAGCCGCCTTTTCAGGATGAACACATTTTTTCCCCAAGGTAGTTATACAGTTTCAGCTAAGTTTAAGAGAAAACAGGGAGCGTGAAAGCTGATTTTTCCCTAAAGAAAAACTAAAGCCCTAGACTGTGTCTGTTTTGAAGCCAGTTATATCACAAACCACTTGCCTGGCCTAATCTGAGAATAAAGGAAGCTCGAGGAAGAAAGCAAAGCAGTACAGGTTGAATTTACCTACATGTGTCTGTTTAGTATGCAGGGGCCTGTTAATGCAGAGCAGCAGAGGGGATTCTAAAAATGGCAAACCGTAAGCTCACAAAATCAATGCTGATGTAGAATCCTGCATGCATGTTTCTACCTCTTCCCACCTGCTTTCCGCTACATAATGAGCTCCTAAGCTAATTGGAGCTCACGTGTACCTCCAGTACAGTTCTCTGCAAAGGAGAGCAGAGGGGAGAACAAAATAAAACAAATCACACAAGTCAACGTTGTAACACAGAGCGATGGAACTTCAAAAGGCCTGCACCGCCGGCCACTGGGGACGGAGAGCTTGAAGTGTGTTCTAATGAGCAGAAGCAATTGTGCCACCTCGCTACAGCAGCATTACACACCACTGCCAAATCCTTCCCTTCTTTAAACTGCATCATTACAGCCCAGAAAAGCAGGCAGAGCTGATGGCCTTTACGCCGCAGAGCAGCCGAGGACAATGGATCATGAGCACAGATCAGATCCATCTGACTGTAACATGAAGGGCATGAGACCTGCTCGTCTGGGGCAGCTTTGAACATGTGGCCCCAAGCAGAGGGTGGGCCTGCAGCATCTGTCGCCAGTCTCTGGTAGGCTTGAGACATTTATTATGTAATCTCCTTATGTACAAGGTGGGTGTTTCTAATAAAGTGGCCAGTGAGTGGAAGCACAAACTGGGTGTTTCTAATAAAGTGGCCAGTGAGTGGAAGCACAAACTGGGTGTTTCTAATAAAGTGGCCAGTGAGTGGAAGCACAAACTGGGTGTTTCTAATAAAGTGGCCAGTGAGTGGAAGCACAAACTGGGTGTTTCTAATAAAGTGGCCAGTGAGTGGAAGCACAAACTGGGTGTTTCTAATAAAGTGGCCAGTGAGTGGAAGTACAAGGTAGATGTTTC
>NC_051228.1:5203054-5213054 GCF_015220715.1 Pygocentrus nattereri
GCAAACCAACTCTGCCCAACTCCCACCCACCACACAAATCATATCTGTCCAACCTCAACTCACCACACACACTGACCCACCACACACCAACCCTGACCAACTCCAACCCACCACACACATCAAATCTATCCAACCCCAACCAACCACACACACACACCAACCCTGACCAACCCCTCACACATTTCAGCACACCACACACAGGAACCCACTAAACACACATACACTGCCCAAACCACCATACACCTCAACCCACCAACCCCAACCCACCACACATGTCAACCACTCCAACCCAGCACAAACACCAACCCTGCCTCACCCCGCCTTTTCCTTTCCTCTCTGACCCTGCTGAGCACCTCAGGAAAACAGCAGCACAGGCCTCGGCAGCTATGCAATATTCACAGCGCCTGTGCAAAAGCGAGCGAGTTTGCTGCGTTGCAAGTGAATTACGGCCTTTGCATGAGCCGGCTGCAGCGTATGGGACAGACATACATCAGAAACACAAGTGCTTTCATTTTCCTACCAGCACCCTGAACAGACAAACAACAGCGAGTTATTATGGACAGGAGCAAGCCTGCTGCCCTCTGTGAGGCACAAATGAAATGCTGCACTCCAGCTGTGTGCAAGCGTACGTGTGTGTGCGCTCTCACAGAGGGGTGTCTTGTTTCTCCGAGTGAGTGTATGGAGAAAGGAGGGGGGTGGATGGAAGCTGTCCTATAATGATGACCTGGATAACGGCAGAGAGGAAGCAAGAGACAATACAATACAACATACTCTTCAGTACATTCTGAGGGCACTGCTCTTCCTTACTGCTCTTGTTAAGACCTAAATATACCAGGCTTACAAGGCAGGTTGGAAATCTTGTGACAGGAAATGGCAACCAGCTTCATTAGGTATTTCTAAAGAAGGATGATGGTTGTTTTTTCAGACACTGGCCTATACACGCGTGCAGAACCCTCAGGATCTTCTAGGCCTTCCGAGAAGGCCTGATGATTTCTGAATACGTCACCCATTTCTGTTCAAATGTATTCCGTCAGGGTTCCTGAAGAACGAAAATTCCTTGTGGTTCAACTCCAAAACAGGCGGAAATTTAAAGAAGTGTTGTGCAGCCTGTTAATGATGTTGTTGTCCTCCGTTGGGTGAATCAGAAGTGAAGTAAGTCTTGTAAAGTAGAGCAGACCCCCAGCTGTTCCTGTCTCTGCGCAGCCTTCCCCTTTCCCCAGCCTCACCTTTGGGCTCTTTCATGTCATCAAAGAGAACAGAAGTCTAATCACCGTGCGCCTGGTGCTCCTCCGACCTGTCACTCATGCCTGAGTCAGGAGAGATCAGATGACGCTGTCTGAATCGGTTAAGATCCGCCGCGCTGTGCCGTGTCGATTCGCACACTTTTTTAATGAGCAGAGAACCCTAACTTATGTCTTTTATTACAGGAGTTTATGGTGTGATTCTGAGATTGTTATATATACAATGATACACGGATGATTCTACTGAACCGGCTCAGAGTTCAGACCACTTTTCAGACTTGGACTGTAGACTATCCTTTTGCTTTGATCCTGTAATTTAATTCTGTTTATTTTATTCAAATAAATGAATGAACATTCCATTTTGTCACTACCGAAACAATCATCTTTAAAAAACTTGGCCAAATGTTTCCATAGTGGCTGTTTCGGTACTGACCGTTTTAGCTCATTTTGAAAACGCTAACCAGTACATGACTAGTAAACACAGCTTTAAACAGCTATACACACATTAAATCATAGTATTTTTCATTTAAAAAAATCAGGATGCATTTACTTCAAAACAATGGGATCTAACTGCTCACCATGTGGCCATGAGGGACAGGGATGCAGTCTCACTTCCCGCTCTAAATTGCAAGGGTGTGGTTAAAATAAGGCTCTGCCTATAGACCGAAACTCTTGTGTGAAGTACTGTGTTCAGATCTGTGTTTTGGGGTAAAATGGAACTGTTTTAAGCTTTTCTGCCCATTTTTATAGATACGCAAAGTAAAAACTTCATATCTTGGCTAAGGGGGAGATTAAGTGACCCTTATTAGTCCCACAACAGGGAAATTTCACCTCTGCATTTAAACCATCCGTGAAGTGAAACACACACACTAGGGGGCAGTGAGCACACTTGCCCGGAGCGGTGGGCAGCCCAATCCGCAGCGCCCGGGGAGTAGTTGGGGGTCAGGTGTCTTGCTCAAGGATACCTCAGTCATGTGCTGTCGGCTCTGGGGATCGAACCGGCGACCTTCCGCTCACGAGTCTGGTTCCCTAACCTCCAGCCCACGACTGCCCATGAGATGTGTCTGTTTAACATTTAACTGAAATATTTCTTTAAATGAATAAACTGTGATATACTTATGATTGTATTATGCCATTTCCCATTCATCGCACATATTTATTACACTGAGTTGTTAAGTTGTCTCAACAGACTTGCTTATGTGTTTTCTGACATTGTTTGACTATAAACATGGATAAAAGTATGGACACATTTCAGGCCTCAAGACGGCTGTGAGATGTGCTTTTGTCAAATTCTAAAAATAATAGCAGTGGCAACTGTGACTGTTAGAGCAAGGCCTTCAATTTGAGCCATGAATGTTGATCAAAATCAAAGAAAAACGCCAATAATGCTCATTTGCTAGCGCCCTTATTGACTTTAGTAGTATAATAGTACTAAGCTAAAGGCAATTAAGCACATAGTCTGACATGTGAGCACATTGCTGTTGTCGGAACAAAACCTTGTATCTCCAAAATGAGAACTTTACAGGAGAAGGAAAAAACTTAGTTTTCAATGTAAGTCAATGGAACCACCAGTCATTTTGGGTCATTTTGTTTGGTGTATCCATCATGAAATTTACAAATAATGTAAAGAGTAACAGTTGTTTTCAGAAGATGTAAAAAACTGAAAAATCAAAGCAGTTTCCTAGTGACTTTTTCAGAACACCTGGCACAGAGCTGCTGCTGCTGCTGCTATTTTCCATTCATAACCACTAACTGAAACATATTAGTGAAGACAGTGATGTATCTAGAACTTTCTTAAAACATCGGTCCTAGTCGTTGTAGAATGTGTCAGTTCTTAATGAGGTTATTGGTTAATCTGAGATGTAAGGCCTTCTGTTCAGCCCCTGAAGTCCTGACTAATGGGAGAGTTAGCTTGGCTGTATCTACCTAGAAGCCACAGAGGTAAAAAGCCTGATTGGATCACTCTCCACAGGGCATTTCAAGAACTTGACAATAAAATAAGAGAATTACTACACACTTGCTGTTGAAATACAACAATTATATGATTCTCTCAACCGAAAATAAGCAAAACATTACAGATGCTTCACAAATTGACTGGGCAACAGTAACTACCTGTGGAACAGTGTGGAGAAAGGTAAACTCTCCCCGCCGTCATAGACGCTCTTCTAAATCCAAAGCCAAACAACATTAGCTGGTTAGCGGCTGTCCGGCTTCATAAAACGCTCCACAAAAGCCGCTGCTGTTATTAAGCAGCTGAACACAGCCGGCCTAGCGTGGGCAATTATCGTCCTCCCAACGCATGATCCCATAAGCTGCCTGTCCCACAAGCCCTGTTACAGCACAAAAGCGCTTAATATGAATTCCCCTCCTAGATCATACCTAACAAAGGAGCCGGCGGTAAAGAGTAAAGCCGCTCCGGAGAGAGGCAGGCGTTCGGATACGGCCCTTTTGTGCGAGCAGCGCAAGGGCTACAGGCAGCCGCTGCGCTGAGTCAGCAGCCAGTCTCGGGGCCTGAGCCGGGTAGACTTTAATTGGCTTGTTAACAAGCAGCTACAGGATGGAGGAAGAATGGAGGAAGAGGAGGATGCCTACGCTTTAGCACGGCTCAGCATCCGGGAGGTTAATTGACTGGATGGCATTCAGACACTGTTGACCTGGTTAACCCTGCTAGTCCCTGCTAGTGAAACATTCTTCTTCCGTTCCGTACAATTTCTCACTCACAACTCACTGAAACAAGCAGAAATTGTGTGCAGTTGTGTGTATCACATTTACGTGTCTAAGCACTAGAGGAGTGTGAACTCGATCAAAAGTTATTGTTGTCCTTTGCCCTTTTTACCAGCATTACTGATGTAAATCCACTGTAAATGTTACTCACATAACTAAACCATGCAATCATTTTTTTTAATTACTGCAGAATTAAAGGGGAATTCCGTCGATTTAGCAAAATGAATTGATCCTTTAATAGTTTCGATGTAAACGAAATCATTCGGAGGGGTTCGGTGTAAAATACGCCTTTCTAGAATAAATACCGAGTCAGAAGTGTTCACCGCTGTAGCACTAGGAACCAGACATCCCTATGAATCCACTACAGAATGACCAGTGAACTCATATGGGTCTTATAAGGTTCTTTATGTCATGCTGATAACGGTAAAATAGCGCTAAACTGTCTGTTAGGTAATATTTTTTGCTTACCACGCCCAACATGTACCCCTCCACCATGCATGCGTTTTGGGGTGAGGTGTGACTGCAGAGCCACAGATATACACACCTGCAGTTTCACTCCAGCAGAAACTGGAATCACGGTAAGAAACGATGTTAGCCACTGTGTATATATCACTGGTAGCTGTTAGCTTACAGACTGTCTAACGTAGGCCACGCAATAAAATAACTACCTGCCTCGCTGTCCTACTTCATAAACTGGCGAGGGGAGTAACAAGTAGTTTGTTGTTAACACCAACAGTTTCCATTCACCCTGGCTTGCTCTGTTCCAGCGTTTCCAGTCTCTCTCTCCATTTTGGCTCTGTCTTCTTTAAACCGCCGCAACTCTTTTGTGTTTTCTGGTTTAAATTGATTTGGCTCTACGTCATTTTGGAAATAGACCTCCTCGAAGTCCTTCGTGTAGTCGGCTA
Source organism: Pygocentrus nattereri (assembly GCF_015220715.1). Taxonomy (NCBI): domain Eukaryota; kingdom Metazoa; phylum Chordata; class Actinopteri; order Characiformes; family Serrasalmidae; genus Pygocentrus; species Pygocentrus nattereri. The sequence continues at coordinate 5,207,925 of NC_051228.1, forward strand.
TCTTCCAGAATAGGTCAGAAAAGTGTGAAAATAAACCGTAAACAGAAGCTGCTGCTGGCGTTAGCCGTGTTGGTCGGCTGTAGCTACAGGCTAGTAACAGCAACAGCATGAGAATGCAGTATTGAGAGGAAACACGGAAGCAATCCTGGAGTAACAGTTTGCACTAAAATGACATTTTAGGCCAAGATTTTCTAACAAAACTACCCCAAAACTATGTCTCAGTCACCAGGCCATTAAACGAGTCAGACGTCTGGTTCCTAGTGCTAGAACGGTGGACAATTCTGACTATAAAGTTCTCCGGAAAGGTGCATTCCACACCAAACCACTCTGAATGATTTTCTTCACATACAGATATAAATCACTGAATGATTCAGTAATTTTATTCCGTACTAAAGTTCCCCTTTAAATTTTAGGTTGAGAAGTAAACAAAGTCATTCAGAGTAGTTTGACGCAAGATGCACTGTTCTGTGGTGGTGATAGGAACCAGACGTCCACCTCTAAAACCTCCCTCACAGAAAGTTACTGAATGGAATGTTACAGGGCCTAAAACATCCATTCAGGGTGGGAGGTGCATGCAAGGCAATGTGAGGCACAATAGTTCGCCAACATTTTTTTTTTCAGATTTCACCATCATCAACATCAACTCAGAAGACACGTGCAGGTTTACTGGCAATTTTGGACAGTAAACAAAATGGCTATATATTTGTCTTGCAGACGCGGCGACCCCCAGTCCCTATCACCGCCACTGTAAAGAGTCTGTAAATTTCAGATTTGGAGAAACATCTGCGACACTTTATGCTGGTAACACGTTATTCTGGATGTCCGCTCTCATGTCATACACCTACAATTACATCCACCTTCACTTTCTACTAATCCTAAACCCAATACCCATTCTAACCCTGAACTAAACCCTAATCCTCAGCAGACTTTCAGCGGATTTGACTATTATGGCACTGCTAAATACTCAAATGTGCACTTGTTTTATCAGTTGGTCTCAGTTTTCAGCAATAGATGACGTGACCTCCTGCTTGGTTGGAATGAAAGGGCCATACCGGCCCTACGACTGGACACCCCTGCTGTAAATAAAACATGACCTTTATGGTGCTAATCATTATAAGCACCTTAATAAAGCTTAATTATATCCACTCGATAGCTTTTTATACACATTTTATGAGTAAACGGAGCGACATAACCTTTATCTGACATCGCACTTCACTCAGATGGCTCTTCCTGTGTCCAGTGCTCTAAATGGCACGTCTGTTTCTAAATGCCGCATTTCGACACACACAGAGCCGGCGCGCGCATCTCCCAGAGACCTTAGGCTTTTGTCTTTTTTCCAGCAGCGATGTACACTGCAGTTATGCTGTCAAACCGCATGAGCGGCAAAGGTAAAGGAGCCGGGAATAGACGCAGGGGATCGGACGGCTGAGCGAGCAGAGGTGGAGGAAACGCCACGGCACCTGCATTAACCAGCCCTGCACTGTATTTGACATAATACCAGTCTGTCCCCTAAAATAACGGCTTTCAGAGTGCAGCCAGGAAGCCCACTGCTAGCTATTCCAGGCAGGGAGCATGCTGCTGGAAGATAGGCCAGCCAAGCTTGTGTTTCTTTTCTTTTTTTTATTTCAAGAAAAAGGAAATTACATCTTCTCCACTGTCGCTGGAAACCTGCCCCGTGTCTGGCTACAGCAAGGTATGAATGGAATATCTGGCCTCGCTGTTTCTGGAGATTCAGAGGGAGGGATGTCGGAGCAGAGGGAAGAACCAAAAAAAAAAGCATGTGCGTTTGTGTGATACAGTGGAAGGGCTCGATTTCATTAAAGAGTTTTGTCTAACGACTTGGAAAAAAACAGAAATAGTGGCACCATCTGTTCACTCGCGAGTGAGCGGAGGGGGAGAAGACAGAGCCAGAGAGAGAGAGAACCTCCTCAGCAACATCCCCTACATGCCAGCTTTCTCAGCTTAATAAGGGACTTAATATAATAGCAATATCACAAAAGAATCTATCACCGATTGCATCTGCATGAAAGGTGTTGGGCCGTTTATCTTTTAGATGGGGAGTAGAGCATGATAATAAACATCATTACTTACATTACAGAAACACATTTGCAGAGATGATCACTCTTTGTCAGAGAGGCGAAGCATTAGGACATTAGGGCCTCCAAGGCCCAACTACACATTTTATCCCAGCAAATATCCATCATAAAGGTATATATTAATTCCAATCATGTGCACATTGTATAACTACACTATATGGCCAAAAGTATGTGGACATAGCCATGCAAAGACAAACAGTGGCAGTAGAACTGGTCTTTCTGAAGAGCTCAATGGCTTTGAATGCGGAAGTTCTTGTTCGCTAGATCTGCCTTAGTCAACTGTAAGTGCTACTGTTGTGAAATTGAAGCATCTAAAAGCAACAACAGTTCAGCCACAATGCAGTTAGCCATGCAAACTCACAGAGCAGGGCTGCTGAGGATGGGCTGTCGCCTATGCTCTGTTGCATCACTCTCTAAAACTGCCTCTGAAAGCAACATCAACATAATGGGTTTCCATGGCAGAACAGCTGCTCACAAGCCTAACATCATTATGCGCAATGCTAAGAGCCGGCTGGCGTGGTGTAAAGCACACCGCCAGCACACTGCCACTGGACTCTGGAGCAGTGGAAACATGTTCTCTGGAGTGATGAATCATGCTTCACTATCTGGCAATAAAGTTTGGTGGAGGAGGGATAATGGGCTGGGGCTGTTTTTCAGGCCCCTTAGTGCCCCTTAGATGAGCTGGAATGCCGATTGTGTGTCGGGCCTTCTTGTCCAACATCAATGCTGGGTCCTCACAAATGCTCTTTTGACTGAACACGCACAAACTCCCGCCGACACACTACTAAATCTTGAGGAGAGCCTTTCCAAAAGAGTGGAGGAGCTGGAAGAGTGGTCACATCTCCTCATTAAAGCCCATGGTTTTGGAATGGAATGTCCACCAAGCTCATGGAGATTTGATACTTAGGTGTCCACATACTTTTGGCCATATAGTGCATCTGTAGTTTTGTGCTTATTTATTGTTTATAGTCTTCTCCAGTGCTCTCACAGTCTTTTATTCAGTACTGGTAGGCCCAGTTAAAATCTTAGGCAACTGATAAATTGCTAACTGTTGCAAAATAGAGGAATCTTCTTTGTCACCCGTCCTTCAGTCCCACTTTGGTCACGAAGAGATTCAAACTGTAAACTTGTAGTCTTCCTGCAGCTTAATGCATTCCTTTCCTCACCCTTGAGATCCTGACAAAAACAAGGTCCTGATCCAGATTTAATAATGTCCCGCGGCAGGCCGCACATTCTGACCTTGGTCTTTTCTTCCAGAAACACAACACTACCAGAAACCTACTCCAAATCATGCACTGTAGCAGAAGTCAGGGTGGGCAAAAACAAGCAGGCCATCACGCACACTTTAATAACTCTCTGGAGTGTTTTCTCTGCAAACAATCCCCACTCTGACCCGCAGGTAGCCCGCCAAAAGCCCTGAGGTAACGCTCTCCCCAGACGCAAGCCAGGCCAGCTGAGCCAGCCTATAAATTCCAGAGAGTGACTCCGAAAAAAGACAAATATTTTGTAAAGGAATATTTGCCTTTTCTTACAATGAGCACATAAAGGTGAACGCAGGTGGTTTGAATTATGGGAAATGGAAACCATTCGAAAGCATCTCGAGCCCTTCCTGTCTTCTCCCCCCACAGTCTGCTAGTAATTTAGGCCCTCATCTCTCATCGGTCCCTGGGATTTGTAGGTCGCAAAGCAGCCAAAGCTGGTCATGGCCGAGGGTGGACTTCAAAGCGGCAGTGACCAACTTACTAAAAAGTGCGCCTGTATGTGCCGAGGTGAAGGCAAAGTGGGACTTCGAGCAGCTGGTGCTGAAATGTTCATCATAACAAGCTCCCCCGCTTCCTCCTCCAAACGTTCATTTATGCAAATGAAGGTCCAGGAGCAGCTGAGGGATCAAACTTAGTGATCATAGAGCTGCACTATGTATGCATTTTTGGTAAAATTGAAACAAGTAGTGTTAGTCAGGAGGGGGAAAAGGGCTAAAATATGGTGTAAATATATACCTGTAAAACCTGCCTCAACGTATAAGTCTCACGCATAAAATCAACGTTATACTTATGAAGATATGATGACAAGTAGATCATTTACTCAAATCCTCAGAAGATACGTTCTTCAGCAAGTTTTGACTGAGTACTCTTTGAATTCTTTTTTAACGCTCTCGCAATCTTCAGATTCATCCACTCAGGGAAGGGGTCCAAAGCACATCAACTGTTACAAACTCCACAAGTTGCATGTAATTACACCTTTCCACCAGAGAGGGCTCCAAATCCCCCAATCTTGCATAGTGTAGCTTTAATGTCTTCCGGAACAAGCCGAATCCAACGCTTCCCAGATTGTGTCCAGCACCTACTTTGACAGATCCTGTCCCTGGTTCATATATGAAACGCTCTGTATGAACAATTTGCATATTTTCCAAAACAACTTGCTACCATATCCATACAAACGTGTTGCAAATGTGACTAAAAATCTAGATATTTGGGCTCAGCCTCAATCACTTGGCCCACCGAAGTATGGACTGACATACACCATGCACTAAAGTCGACAACTTTCCAATTTAGGTCAGTTGTATTCTTATAATCCTAAAATCGGACATTATGGGGAAACATACCACTGATCTGTTTGTCTAATGCGCCTTTTTACACACTTTTTACACACGCCTTTGCATACTTTTTTATGCATCTTATTCATCTACTTACTGTTCCCCGAATCAGGCTGCTGGATCTATCACAAGTTCTGGAACCTAAACATTTACTAATTAAGCAGATTAGATGCTTAAGATCTAGATTTTCCATTGTATGTCGCTGCCTGATTGCTAAGTGGTTTTAATGTGAGTCGATGTAGATTACTTTATGCATCATCACTGCCATATGATAACCTTCTATCTTCTTTTTGGCACCATTTAAAAGTGCCAACTGCCATTTGCATTGTGACTTTTTAAGACGAATGTACCAATAGAAATGAGCGCATCAATTTGCATGGAAGTAATATAACCTTATTTCTATAGTTCATTTTATGGTGGCGTAAAGTGTTATCCCACCTT
>NC_051228.1:5223054-5253054 GCF_015220715.1 Pygocentrus nattereri
AAAGGGGGTCCAACCTTTTACTAGCATGGTGTACCTAATAAAGTGGCCGGTGAGTGTATAATATATACACTATTTGCCTTTCAGCTTCTGGGTGGCTCACAGTTTCGAACTGGTTTACAGTGCTATCCAACGTCTCTGACAGCTCGAATCATCAGAAAAGAGCAGACACATGTCTGGATCAGACACTCAGTGACATTCTCTAGCACTGTGGCAATCTGGTGCAGAATTTTAAGAACCTCAGCTTCAAAGACTGGCAGTGAAAGCTCACACCACGCACCATTCATCCAAGACATCTGCTCCGATGAGCATCTCGGAGCGTGCGTCTAGTGGGCCGAGACTTCTAAGGTTTGCCGTAATGAAAAAATAGAAAACAGGCTAATTATTTCATTAAATATACACTGAAGATAAACTCAGTCAAACAAGCCGTCCTGTAATTAGAGCTAAAAAAGGCAGTCCGGGCTACTCAAGCGAAGCCCCCCTAGTTTTCCGCCCACTTGTTTTGCTTTGTTTATACGGCCGTGGGGGTGGATGATTGCCACGAGGAGCGTGTGCTGTCCAGCCTGCACGGCCTGTCTAGCAAACAGCTTTAATGCAACTAATGAAAATGCTCTCCCCAGCATGGGATAGGCAAGTTGACCTGTCCAGGCGGGAATATGTTTTGGTAGCAACTGTTGCTAGGTAGGACAAGCTTAACTGAGCCTTTCAACTAATAAGAAACTAGTGTTTGTTTAGCGCTCCTACAATGGAAATCTCGATTTATTTACGTATTCGCTTGCCTGTTAATTCGATCCAAGTACTTTATACTGAGTATCGGCCGATGCGAATATCTGTGTTGATATAGAGAATGCCGCCATGCAGCCGACGTCTCTGCAATAGTTTCGTTTTTCGCCCACTCGCGAGTGACAAATGCGGCAGGAAAAAAAGCTTCGTCTCCAGCTCATCTTCTGAAAACTTGCTTGTGTTGTGTCGTATTGTTGTTTTGAAACTAGCATGTCAGCTTGTGGCTAGCGTGTTAGCCCTGGGCTGACATGAGCTTGTGGGGAGAGCGTAAGACCAGGACACTGTAAAAGCAAGACTTCTGTTTAAAATGTGTTTTTTGTCATTTTTAAGGCTTTAATCATCTGAAAACGGCATCATTGAAATGAATGTTCACCACTGAAATTTGTGTAAAATTACGAAAAATAACCATTTCCGTTATTTTTTTTTATGACAGTAGCAAAAAAATGAAACAAAAGTTTGGAACCGGTTTAAAACAGCCGATACCTGATCCATCAAAATAAGCCTGGATCAGCTCCGATTCTGATCTCATATCATTCAAATGAATAATACTACAAATTTATGAATCTCTTATACTGCGAAACACACGTCCAGAACACGCAGGGGTCGGTAAAGAGCTGAGCAGGTCAGCCAAATGTCCAGGTGGTGGACTTTCACATAGGCAGAACAATTCCGAGTGCTCCAGGGTGTGAGCTGTGGACGACTGAATGTTTTCCAGCCTTTACTCCAATCAGATGCAGTTATTGGTTTAGTCCTAATGGATCCTGGTCCCTGTTGAAATTCCCCAGGCTGCTGACTCTGGGCAACTCCGGCAGATCATGTTTCAGCGCTGAAGGCTCTTATTGGTCGCTAAGACTCAATACTTTACTGTAAGACGGGGTCTGAACCACTAAATCACTGAAGCACACAATGGAGGGCATTTTTAACACTATATTAGATACAATTAAAAACAGAAACTCCAGGCACATCAAAAGTGCATCTGAGCTGGTGGACGAGGAGCCGTGTGCATCTGCAGCACCTCAGTGATAAAAACGAGCTCAGCTAACTCACAAACGAAGCTCTTACACTGACATCAGACATTACAGAGAGATTAACACCAACGGGATGTAGAAACAGCAGCACACACGACCTGAGACGAGTGACACAGTGATAAATCACTCAGCTGGACAACCGCTGACCAACACTACTCAACTCCGGCCAGAGGAGTGGATAGATAGATAGATAGATAGATAGATAGATAGATAGATAGATAGATAGATAGATAGATAGATAGATAGATAGAAAGAAAGAAATAAAGAAAGGAGGAAGGAATGAAGGATGGAAAGAAAGAAAGAAAGAAAGAAAGAAAGAAAGAAAGAAAGAAAGAAAGAAAGAAAGAAAGAAGGAATGAAGGATGTATAGAAAGAAAGAAAGAAAGAAAGAAAGAAAGAAAGAAAGGAATGAAGGATGTATAGAAAGAAAGAAAGAAAGAAAGAAAGAAAGAAAGAAAGAAAGAAAGAAAGAAAGAAAGAAAGATGTAAAGAAAGAAAGAAAGGAGGAAGGCATGCTCTCTTTTTGGAATAACATTCAAACCCAATAAAGTGATACTGTAATAAAGTGAGCGCAGCTTTTCCCAGATTATTCCAGCTCATCAGAATTCCTGAACGACACGCTCGTGCCCGGAATTCCGTGCATTAGATCAATCACACTCTGCCATCTCCAGCTCGCGCTGTCTCACACCAGCTTGTCTCCACTGTAAACTCAGCTGCCGCCGCTAACTGGACCCTGAGACCACCGCGAGACCCCCCCCCCTCACCTCCCCTCGCGCTGTGGACAGAAACTCACCTAGCAGCAGAGGGGCGAAGGTGGCAGACATCGCGCGCGCTGCGTGGAGCGGCGATCCCATCGAACTCGACTGGCGGCGCCTCGGCAGCAGCTCCACTCATTGAAAACTGAGTCTCAGTCCCGCAGAGTCGGAGCGCGGAGCGCGGCGTGCGTCCAGCACGGCTCCATCATTCACTGACCCGTCCAGAACACCGCGTTAAACTTCCCCTCCACTTCGCCAGGGATGCGGGATCCAGCCTCCAGCCTGATCTACCCGCTAACGAACACACTCACACACACACACGCGCGCGCGCACACAGCCGGCGTGCTGGAGGTGTGTGTAGAGGAGTGGGGACCTCTGCAGTTTTGCAGGCGCACACTTTCTTCACTCAGCGTAGGACCTGATTGGTCAGCCTAAACCAAAAACGGGTGGGCTTTGGATTTTTTTCCCACATCTTTTACGACAAACCCCGCCTCCCGCGCTGGGCTTGTGCTGGTAGCGTCCGCGTCAGCCTGAGCTCGGATTGGCCAATAGTTACTACTCAGTCCGCCCAACGTGCAATTAACCCGTCCCAGGGAACCAGGCGGACTTTGGCTGAAAACGGGTGGGAAAAATGAATCGTTTTATTCGAACTGCTCGAATGTTCGTTTGGCTTCCAATTAGCATGAGCAGCTTGTGCTAAAGGCTAATGGGTGAGTTCAACCAGTAGACTTACAGTGATGGTCAGGACACCTTCCCCCAGTCAGGCTGTGAAACATACACACACATACAGGAGAACATATCACAGCTTCACGACTTAGTGCGAACCTGCAGCCACTCCTCCAAAGTCCAGTCTTAGAAGCTGGTTTATCATTTACTGAAACACTCCAAACACATTCAGTGGTGCTGAGGTCTGGACTCTGCGTTGGTCAATCCATTGTTCAGCTTGTGAAGAATGAAAGAAAGAAACAAACAAAGAAAGAAAGAAGGAAGGAGGAAGGAAGGAAAGAAGGAAATAAAGAAAGATGGAAAGAAAGAAAGAAGGAAGGAAGGAAAGAAAGATGGAAAGAAAGAAAGCAGGACGAAGGAAAGAAAGAAAGAAAGAAAGAAAGAAAGAAAGAAAGAAAGAAAGAAAGAAGGAGGAAGGAAGGAAGAAAAGAAAGAAAGAAAAATGGAAAAAAGAAGGAAGGAAGGAAAGAAGGAAAGAAAGATGGAAAAAAGAAAGAAAAATGGAAAAAAGAAGGAAGGAAAGACAGAAAGAAAGAAAGAAAGAAAGAAAGAAAGAAAGAAAGAAAGAAGAAAGGAAAGAAAGAAAGATGGAAAGAAGGAAAGAAAGCAGGAAGGAAGGAAGGAAGGAAAGAAAGCAGGAAGGAGGCAGGAAGGAAGGAAGGAAGGAAGGAAAGAAAGATGGAAAGAAAGAAAGAAAGAAAGAAAGAAAGAAGGAGGAAGGAAAGAATAAAAGAAAGATGGAAAGAAAGAAAGAAAAAAGAAAGGAAGGAAGGAAGGAAAGAAAGCAGGAAGGAGGAAGGAAGGAAGGAAGGAAGGAAGGAAGGAAAGAACTACACTAACAGCACACGGGCTAAAGACTCGATCTCAGGAGCTGAAGAGCCAGAGGACGTGGCGGGTATCTGAGAAAGGGCGTCAGACGATGGGCATTTTAGGAAGATTTAGATTATAAAGACGGCATGAACAGCATGAAATTCACACCATAGAAAAGTTCAGCACTTTATCAAGATTTCGCTTCATATGGAAAAAACACGATTACAGATAACGGTCCGTATCCTTCAACGTACACAGGGCAGAAGTCCAAAGCACAAATGCTCTCAGGAGAAAGGCAGGTAGCGATGTAAAGAACATGTGGCTATTTTTAATGACACTGACAAAATCACGAGGGGACGCTGAGGAGATGAGAGTGAAATCTTCATAACAGAACAAATGGAAATGATTCATGTAAGAACTCCTCCGGGGGGATGGACACACAAAGCCGTTTAACTGATGGTGTTTGGATTCCTTTGCTTTTAAATTAGAAGAAGTAACAGTTTTAGATGACAGGTAACAAACCTACTACTGTCCAATCATTTAAACACATTCCCTAACTGTACCAGAAAAACAAACAATAATACAAATATGACTAATGATGATGATGACCACGATGATGATGATGGCAAAGAGAGCAACACCATCAACACTACTACTCCTACTAATCATTATCATAGTAGTAGTAGTAGTATTAAAAATAGCATAATAATAATAATAATTATTATTATTATTCATTTTAAAAATAACATTGATGATGTAATGATAAAATGACAATAGCAACACCACCACCAGCACCAATAACACCACCACTACCACAACATAACTATCAACAGCACCAACAACAATAACATTGACAACATCAACACAACCACCAAGAACACCACAAACAACAATAACATCAACAATAACAATGCCACCAGCAGCAATAACAACATCAACATCAACACCACCAACAATACAACCACCACTACCACCAGCAACAACAATAACATTGACAACAATGACAATAGAAACACCAATATCATCACAAACAACATCAACAATAACAATACCACCACAAACAACAATAACATCAACACCACCAACAATACAACCAGACTACCAACAACAGCAACAATAGAGTCAACAACAGCACCAACATCAACATCAACACCACCAACAACAACATCATCACCAACAACACCATCACCACCGCCAATAACACTACCACCAGCATCAACAACAAAAACAATGACAACAACAATAGAAACACCAACAACACCACAATGAACAACAATAACATCAATAACAATAAAACTACCCCAACAACAGCACCACCAACATCAACACCACCAACAACAACATCATCACCAACAATACCATCACCACCGCCAATAACACTACCACCAGCATCAACAACAAAAACAATGACAACAACAATAGAAACACCAACAACACCACAATGAACAACAATAACATCAATAACAATAAAACTACCCCAACAACAGCACCACCAACATCAACACCACCAACAATAACATCATCACCAACAATACCATCACCACCGCCAATAACACTACCACCAGCATTAACAACAATAACAATGACAACAACAATAGAAACACCAACAACACCACAATGAACAACAATAACATCAATAACAATAAAACTACCCCCAACAACAACAACAACAACACCAACATCAACACCAACAACAACAACAATACAACCACCACTACCAACAACAGCACCACCAACAACAACACCACCAACAACAACATAAACACCACCCCCACCACCGCCAATAACACTACCACCAGCACTAACAACAATAACATTGACAACAACAATAGAAACACCAACAACACCACAAACAACAATAACATCATCAATAATAAAACTGTCCCCACCAGCAATAATAATAACACCAACAATGCCAACAACAACAACGTCAACATCAACAACACCAACATGAATACCAACAATACAGCCACCACTACCAACAACATTGACAACACCAACATCAACAACACTAACAACACCAACAATACTGACAACAGTAAGTCAACAGCACCACCACCAATGTCAAAAACACAACCACCACCACCAAAACACTAATAACAGAATGAGAATTCTGATGCCAATGATGCCTCCACCACCACTAAAAATAACACTGTCAGCACCAACAACAGCAATGATGTCGACTTTAAAAACATAACCAACAATATTAACATTAATATCACTAACGTCAACAACACCAACACCACCAAAACAACAACAATAATAATATGCATATGAACATTCATTCATTTATATAAAGGTTTACTAAACAAAACTCCTCTGATAGTATCGGTACACAGTCATTCATTCTTTTGCCCCCTGTGATTATTTTTAGTCATAATACAAGAAACATCAAAAGCTTACAGTGGCCTGTTTTTCCCTCCAATTATTCATGAAGGTCTTGAGAAGAAAAGCGCTGTGGCAGGATGGAACATATTATTATGATCTGGTTCGAATGAGGCAGATATGACAACTAGCAGAAATTCAATCAATGTCAGACATCACCGCCTGGAGGAACACATCATTATAGTGTAGGAAAACATCTAGGCCAGGTTTCCTTGTGGCTTTTAAAGGGGGCGGCTGGGTTCACTTCAGTGTGCATTGTCTATTCTGCTGCGCTGACGCTGGGGAGGAGATCTGCTTTGTGCTTTGTGCCTCAGCTCGTAAGCTCTTTTTTATGCATTCAAGGAAATACATCAGGTACAATTTCCTTCCCTCGCAGTCAAATTAGCCGACTATTCCGGGCAGGACAAAGTTCTCCCTGCCATGTTTAATTCAGTGTGGGCTAGGTTAGCTTAGCAACCTGATTTGGGTCAGACATGGAGCGGTGTGCTCGTGAAAACAAAACATCTGCATAACTCTCTGGAGCACATAAAAGCTGTCGTTTTAATAGAGATCTTTTAGGGCCTATTGATATTATATCAGCATCTTATTAGCCAGGCTCTTTAAAACTTCCAAAGCAATTCCATCTGTCAAGTGGATTTCAATATATATATATATATATTAATAGTGCAGTCATGCTGCAGATTTGAACATAAATAGAGGCTTTTGTGTCAAATTGATTTTTAAGCCTGATGGTAAGAGCACTGCTGGTGACACTGTGGGAGTGTGGTGGTGGGGGGGGAGTTTAGACCACAATCCCATTTCATCCACAATTAGACACATCTCACCCTGTGTGTACATTTTGCTGTGCTCCACCACTCACATTGTGCTAATGTTTACATCTATATGTAAATAAAAGTATTTACAATATTACATAGCCAATAATGCACAAGCACGTATATGTAATAATACTGTGTCTCATAGGTATTACACACATATGTGTGCATCTATTTGTGGCAATTTTATATGCACATAAAGAAAATACATCAGGCTATGTGTTCAGATGATGTTCACATCATAATGGGGAAAAAATGTGTTTGAGTGTTTCTTTAACTGCTGACACTCCAGAGTTTACTAGTGCAATAAAGAAAAAACATCCAGCAGTGAAAATGCCTTGTTGATGAAAGGTCCACAGAGAATGACCAGACTGTTTCAAGCTGACAGAAAGGCTTTAGTACCTCAGATGACCACACTGTTCAGTTCTGGTGAGCAGCAAAGCATCTCAACGCATCAAGCCTTGAGGTGGATGGGCTACAACAGCAGAAGACCACATCAGTTTCCATTTTTGTCAGCCAATAACAGACAGCTGAGGCTGTAGTGGGCACAGGCTCACCAAAACTGGACAGCTGAAGACCAGAAAAGCATCACCAGGGCTGATGAATTTTGGTTTCTGCTAAGACACAGATGGTAGGGTGAGAATTTGGCACCAACAGCATGAATTCTGGGACCCAGTCTGCCTTGTGTCAATAGTCCAGGCTGGTGGAGGTGGTGTAATGGTGTGGGGAGTGTTTTCTTGGCACACTTTGGGCCCATTAATACCAGTCAATCATTGCTTAAATGCCATGGGCTATTTGAGTATTGCTGCTGACCATCATCTCCGGTCATCTACAGCTGTTATCATGAACATGGCAATGAATTTAGTGTTCTTTGTGCCTTCCCAGTCACCAGATCGAAACCCAATAGAACACTTTTTGGACGTGGTAGATCAGGAGATTCGTAGCATCTGTGCACCTGAAAAATCATCAGGAATTGCACGATGCAATCATGTCAACATGGACCACAATCTCAAAGGAATGTTGGTCAGTATACATATATAATGGATATACAACCCCCTATGCAAATAAGTGTAAATAAAAACAGAATGCACTGATTTGTAAATCTCATAAACCCATATTTTAGTCACAATAGAACATAGAACACATATCAGATGTTGAAAGTGGGACATTTTGCCATTTCATTTAGAACTTGATCTCCACCATTGTGTAGCATCCCATCTTCTTTTAACAACAGTCTGAAAACATCTGGGAAGTGAAGAGACCAATTGCTGGAGTTTTGGGAGAGGAATGTTTCCCATTCTTGTTTGATGTATCATTCTAGCTGCTCAACAGTCCTGGGTCTTCTTTGCCGGACTTTTCATTTCACAATGCGCCAAATGTTTTCTATTGGTGAAAGGTCTGGACTGCAGGCAGGCCAGATCAGCACCTGGACTCTTCTTCTGCAAAGCCATGCTGTTGTGATGAATGCAGGACGTGCTTTAGCATTGTCTTGCTGAAATATTCAAGGCCTTACCTGAAAGAGACGTTGTCTGGATGGGAGCATACGTTGTTCTATAACCTTTATATACTTATTACTTCACAGTGTCTTTCCAGATGTGTTAGCTGCCCACGCCATAGGCACTAATGCCAACCCAGACCATCAGAGATGCAGGCTTTTGAACTATGTGTTGATAACTAGCTGGATGGTCTGTCTCCTCTTGAGTCTGAAGGACACAGTGTACATGGTTCCCAAAAAGAATTTCACATTTTTATTAATCTGACCACAGAACAGCTTTCCACTTTGCCTCAGTCCATTTCAAACGAGCTTTGGCCCAGAGAAGAGGGCAGCGTTTCTAGATTGTGTTGACCTATGGCTTGAAACAGCTTTAACAGTTAAATATTATGGATATAACAATGTATTATATATATATAGTATATATTATATATACTGGCATATTAGCTTGTGCTAGCTAAAGCATTCAATCAGGACAATATAAAACACAGATTCTGTTTCCAATGTTGTGCTTTTATGAGGTGGAATGCTCCAATAATCTGAAAATGGAAACATTGACATAATATATTTTCAGCCACTGCTTATTTTTGCTGTATTAAAAAAAAGTATCACCACCATATGGTATCCAATTAAATACTGAATTTTTAATCATTCCACCTTCAACAAGTTTCTATATGCAATAATAGGTCCTTATGTGTGACGTACCATGTCAGTAACTTTTGTTAGCCTAATCTTAATCTACCAGAAAGAAATAATAGTTTTTATTAAAAGCACTTTATACAGTCAGGAGCATTTTCTTGCTCATATAGGTTGATTTTCCAAAAGAAATCTATAACAAAGTGTGTAACCCACACATAAACATGCAGACACACCCACACAGACCTCCACCCACCCACTCATGCCCTGCACCCTTGTTTACAGCGTGCTGTGTGTTAAATGAAAGATGTGGAGCGCGTGGCGCAGCTGCAGCGGGGCTGCTGTAAATCTGCAGCTCCTCTCCGTCCCGCCGACGAGGGGGAGCTACAACTCTCCCCTAAGTGTTCATTCATCAAACGGCTCAATTAATAACCCTCCCACAGAGCAACGCCGAGAGATTCCTGAGGATTCGCCTCCGATAAATCCTCAACCTTCTCCACTCCTCCCCCCACCCTCCCACACTCAGCGGCTAAAGTTAAAATGCCTTTTATCTTTGTATTTTGCTGCCCTTAATGGAACTGTTGACCGGTTTTGTGGCCTGCTTTTTCCTGGTAGGATTCATGAGGATAAAAGATCGGAGGGGGTGACCCCTCTCTGGGCCGGAGCGCACAGCCCCCCCGGTGGTGCAGGGGTAGCTTTGTGTTTTCCCTTGATGCGTTCTGAAAGGACAATCAGAAGGCAATCACAGAACGGGGGGTCCGGCTAACCGCAGTGAACCTAAAGCTCTGGCTCAAACCCACCTTGCATTGGAGGCACGCAGAAAGCAGTGTATGAGGACAATGTGTCCCCAACAGGCTTCTGAATCGCCAAATAAATGAAAGAACAGCTGGAAAATCCCATGGCCTTTGCACCGGGTTGGAGTCAGAGAGCCTATTTCCACTGCGTCATTACAGGCACGTCTTATCCAGATAGTGTCCAAATATGATTTATCACCATTCTACGCACACCCGGTCCTTCCAATGTGGGTCTGCAAGAATGATTGAAACTCGATATGCAACTGTGCTGCATTGAAAATTGCTTTGGGTTTAATCAATTTAAATATGTACATGCGTGTGCAAAAGTTTAGGCACCCCCGGTCCTATGACATGCTGAAAATAAGTGAACCCGTCCTCCTCACTTCTGCACCTTTTAACACAGAGTTACTGTGCATTTGCTGGATTTCATATATTGGGGGAAAAATATTGAACATAAAATGAGGCCTGTACTATTTTTTTGGGTCAAATTTAACAGAAAAATAGATGCTGTGGCCTAAAATTAGCAGAACGTGCCACATTTATGTTCCCTGTAGAGGAAATTATTTTCACTTTAAAAAACAACAAAGTATGTCATTTGATTTGGGGTGTTCAGACTTTTGCACATGACCGTATTTAATTTCCTCATATTTTATTTATTTTTTTTTGATTGTATATATTTGGGAATAATCATGATCATATGTTTTGATTGTTTGGAAATGACCTACATATATGAATCAAATTCAGTACATTACATTTTCTGGAAGCTTATAAAAGACAATAACACATATTTGACCTTGTGGCCACTGTTGTTCTCATTCCCAACAACGAACTGAAAACTGGTTAGACCACGGCTTTCATTCATTGTCTCTGAGTGTGTCCACATGCACTCAATGATCCGATCATAATCAGATTTCTGCAGTTATCTGATTATTGAAACGGTCGTGTAAACAGCAGACCCATTTCGTAGATTGAAATAAGGTCTAGAAATCCGATTAGGAAATCTGATAAAGAGGCTGGATTTTAGCTCAGAAATCAGATTTCTCAGTGTATGCGGACTCTTACTCTGATTTCTTTCGGCTTCCCAGTCTGCACATGTGCGGAAACAGACTCCGGTACTGGAAAAAACAAGCAGCGTCGCCGGGAGAGGCAGCAAAACACTTTTGGAGTGATGCAGAAACCAAATACATGCTTGACAAAATGAAGGATTTCAAATATTCATCTTCTAGATGATGCATGTTCATATTTTCAGGTAAAATGGTGCGATGTTGTAAAAAAAAGCCTGAAGTTTGAGTTTTACATTATGTTTACATCACATCTTCTGTGAGTTAATTGGCTGGTTGTAAAGCAGAAATCTGATAACTACCCGAGTCATGTAGACCTGGAGTTTCCCATTACTCAAGTGTATGTAAACACGTTGATCGGATTACTGCCAAAATCCAGTTTTCTGCAGTTATCGGATTATTAAGTGCATGTAAACACACTTACTGACATACCTAGATCTTGCCGATGGACTAAAGTGATGTTTTTCTCACAGAAGTGGTTCCACCCATCATAAATCAGGACATATTTAGCTCTGATTCCAGTCACTGTCCAATCAAGTTAGAAGTTAATCCTGATCGGACAAGTTTCTGTTTCAAGATTTGAACCCTACATTACTTGCACATTACTTGCAGAGCTTAAACACAGCAAGCAAGGTTCTATTAACTAAACATTACAGACATTTTTAGCTCCCAAAAATCATTAAGCCTCTAAAGGACTAGAAGGCCCTGCGGGTTTCCCACTGGGTATTTTATAAGAACAAAAGGGAGAAACTGGCTCCAGGATCATAATGCTTACAGCGTAAAAGGCAAACAAGGAGGTTTTTTCCATTCATGATTAATTTCACTAATGGCACGGCTCCATTCGGGAGGAATAAAGATTACACATGTGGTTTGTAGGAACAGATCCATTTACTCGTGGCTCAGCTGCATCCCCAGTGCATCTACAACCACCTCCTGAAGGGTCTGAGGAACAGAACCCAATCTGTCTCCTGTGTTTACACTTTTTCGTGATCAGACAGCTCTCATATTAGTAAAAGATGCTTGAGGTGGACTTTTACATGCAGCTGGGCAAATGAGAGAGATAGCCAGATAGAGAGAGAGAGACAGATAGATAGATAGATGGAAGTTTGAACACAAGTTGTAATTTGTTTATTTGCATAATTTAACATATTGGGGGAATACATAAAAACATCAAATGAGGCCTGTGCAAAACTTATGAATTTAATTTTGTTATTTTTTCCAATATGTTAAATTTTACAAAGGAGTATAGATAGATAGATAGACAGACAGACAGACAGACAGACAGACAGACAGAATTGAAAGCCAGAATTTCTCATTTTGACTTTTCAGACCACAGGAAACTTTTAGGAACCTTAGTCCATCTTAAATGTGCCTGGGCCCAAAGAAGTTGGCGGTGTTTCTGGATTCGGTTTATATCTGGTTTCTTCTTTGGATTATAGAGTTTTAACTTGCATTTGCAGATGCAGCAACGATCTGTGTTCACAGGCAGTGGTTTTCAGACGTGTTATTGAGCCCATGCAGTGATTTCCACCACAGAATCATGTCTGATTTTAATGCAGTGCCTCCTGAGGGCCCGAAGATCACAGCCTGGTGATCTAATGCAGGTTTTTGGTCTTCTCCCTTGCACACAGAAATTTCTCTAGATTCTCCTAATCGTTTACTGTTATTATGATGAAAAGGAAACGTTCTTTGTTATTTTGCGTTGAGAATCGTTATTCGTATTCCAATATTTTTTGGAAAAAGGGCTGACATGATACCCATAAAAATACAGATCTTTACGTATACACAATGCAAAACACACTGGTCTTTCAATCCTGATGTTTTGTGTGTGTGTATATATATATATATATATATATATATATATACACACACACACAAAACATATATATATATAATTTTATGTTATAATGTTGTTATTTAAATGATTTAATATCTGGAATGACCTTTTACAGGAGGTCATACAGGCTTGGGCTAGACAGTGTCATTAGGAATAATGCAAAAACTTTTAAATATACACTTAATTTCTTTTATACTTAATATTTTCCATTTATATTTGCAAGAAATGAAATAATCAGTACTGACACTTGGAGACAATATACTATATCTATCTATCTATCTATCTATCTATCTATCTATCTATCTATCTATCTATCTATCTATCTATCTATCTATTCTGCCTGATGACAGCTGGGATAGGCACCCTGAGGGAGAAGCGGCTTAGAAAATGTGTGTATTTATATATGTATGTATACATCTCTATGTATATTCTGGATCAAAAGTAAATTCTGTGATATGGTCCATTCCTAACATCACTCACTGAAAGACTGATCATGGCGGACAATTTGTTTGACAAGCTCTACAGAAGAGGAATGACTGTGTGTGAGAGATGTGGCACAGATAAACGAAGCTCCCTACACTGTAACTCTCCAGCATCAGGGTGGGTGTCGGCCGCGCAAAACACATGACCATTCCAGACACGTAAGCAGAGAGTCCGTTTAACCCTTTAAGGCGAGACGAGCAGAAATGACATTTTGGTTCCTATCCAACGTTTTTCTCATTTTTGGTGAAATTGACTCCATAACATCTTCTCTCACAACAAAAATCTTAGTTTCTAGATGAACTGCGTTCCTTTCATTTTACGTGCTCATTTCTAACTCTGCTCTGAAGGATATTATTACTGAAGGATTTCTCAATATCTCACCGAGTGCTGGAATTATTATACAACAAATATGTTTAATAACAAGTGTTGATTAACTCTTGAGTAAACAGTAAAATGAATGAGATTTCGACAAACTGTTCTGTAAAAGCCTTTCTCTGGAGCGTGCAAAGGCTCTTTTTTTGGGGGGGGGGGGCGGGTAATGAGCATGCAAAAGCACGCATATTTAACCCCTTAAACCGTAAGGACCCTCATGCTGACGCACTTTAAATCCTTACTCTCATTAACTACATTCAAAGTGGTCATTGAAAAATGCATGATAGTTGCTGAATAATAAGCCTAGGGTTCGAGGGGTTAATTAGATGCTGTCTCATTTGCATATGCAAATGTGATGTCTTGGAAAACTTCAAATGCAAAAGAAGAATATCAGCCATAGCATCAGTTAGCAAGAATTCATCGTGACATTTGTGTATAAAAAGTAATATAATAATAATAATGATGTTAACACCTAGTTTAACCCTTTCAGCTGTATTAGCATTTGTCCACTGCACATTCCAAAGCAGGAACTGACCCCAACATCCATCCATTTTCTAAGCCACTTCTCCCTCAGTGTCGCTGGAGCCTATCCCAGCGGTCATCGGGTGGAAGGCAGGATACACCCTGGACCGGTTGACAGTCCATCGCAGGGCAGACAGACAGACAGAGTCACTCACACCCAGGGGCAATTTAGCATGTCCATTTGGCCTGACTGCATGTCTTTGGACTGTGGGAGGAAACCAGAGAACCTGGAACCTGCAAACTCTACACAGAAAGGACCCCGGTCACCCAGCTGGGGAATTGAACCCAGGCCCTCCTCGCTGTGAGGCGACAGCGCTACCCACCACGACACCATGCCGCCCTCTGACATGCTGTTGAGAAACCGTCGTAATAACCCTGATCAATGGTTTTAATGACTTTTTTGGTCATTTTATGCCACTCTAAAGCATCTAATCTGCCTAATTAGCTACTTTGCTTGCTAATTAGTATTAGCAAAACCTGGAATAAGCCTCCCGCACCCCTGTTATTGACATTCCATCAATGTAACAACGTGTATGAGCAGTCGATGCCGGCTATGGCTTCCGAATTAAGATATGAAAAAAAATCAGTTTAATCAATGGT
This sequence comes from Pygocentrus nattereri, assembly GCF_015220715.1. NCBI lineage: Eukaryota > Metazoa > Chordata > Actinopteri > Characiformes > Serrasalmidae > Pygocentrus > Pygocentrus nattereri. Next base: position 5,238,148 of record NC_051228.1, read on the forward strand.
GCTGATTCACACTAAATCAAGAAGCTATCTTTGAGTCCCGATTATGGTTTATTGTCTGGGATCACATATTCATACGTCTATAATTACCTTAGAAATACTGCAGCAGTCCTCATATCACAGGGGCTAAAAGACAAATACAAATTCCCTGGAATTGCACATCAGTCGTACCATCAACTAGACGATGAGGACAAAATCAATAAACGCTACGTATCTATATTTCATTGGGATTAATCAGTGTAGGCTTGACGTTATCTTAAGTTACATAAGGCCTGCTAATATTCTGCCATTAACTGCATTAACTGTTAAAAATCAAGAGATTTCAATACACATAGTTAGACTGCACAATTCAATCCTTAGTCCATGTCAACAATTCTCCCTGCAAATTTCGTTGGGAGGTGATTGAAAGTTCAACTATCTCAGCTCCTCAGCCTCTTTGCCCTCACAATGCTGGACATTAGGACACTATAAAAGCTTAAACCTTATTGTTTCTTGTTCTGTTTTGTTGCATGAACTTCGCAGTGCACCACGGCAATATGTTATCTGTCACAATGCTTTATTAACCACCTGCGTACAAATGGTGGCTCCATAAGTGATGCTGTCCCTCTCATCACTGTCATGTTAACCGGTGGCATGTCAACAATATGGCAGCAGTGACATCAATCAAATATTATCTATGGGCCCTTTTCACATTTTCCATATCATGTTTTCTGCTGTCAGCAGTCGTTGCAGGGTAACTCTGCTTCTGCTAAAGCAACAACGTGAGGAGCAGAGCGTGTACCGCTCACTCAAGTGTCCGAGCTCAAAACACCATATTATCTCAGTTTCAGTGGTTTGTCAGCTGACGATGAGCAGAGGAAAACAAATTTGTGCAGAAAACAAAGGAACACACTTTGTTCATATGGAGTAAAGGAACCTCTGTGTCAGCGTTTTACAGCTGCTGATTAACTTTAACCTGCGGTTCTTTCTGTAAAGTTGCCGCTGCAGCCGCTTTCAGAGGCACAGTTTTCACTTTCTCCCGCAAAAGCCGTCAGTATCTGAGAGAGCGAGTGCTCAGTGGGACGTAGATGTTTGGGAAAACGTCTACAGTGGCATTACGGACCATGGCGACCCGACACGCCAACCCCCCCCCCTTGCATTTATGATGCAAAGAACCCTTTAATCATGCAAAGGGTTCTATATACAATCATTTTCTTTACTAAAGAGCCCTTGAAGGGCTTAGTTTTAAGAGTGAACCACTGCTGTTTACATTGTGATGCCCTTGTTATTAATGTAATAGTGTACAGTGATTTTATTCTTACCCGGAACAGTAAAGAATTCATTAATTGATGTTGGATTCACCTGCAAGTGTTACCAAACACAGAGAAGAATAACATGGTGGTGTACAATCACTCACTCACTCGCTCATGTTTAGCAGCCTGAAAATTCTCCTCAAGGGGGCTATTACCTTGTAACCATAAACCAAAACCATAAAACCTCAATACTGGACCTTTAGCCAATGCAAACAACACAGTTCCATTTTCCTGGTGCCGAAGGTTCTGGTACTTTGTGCCCAGGATGTGGGTCCACACATCACTTCCTCACTCACATAACTATATAACTTGGATTTTAGTTTCTTAGTAGTTGCTATATAATAATTGATTGTAGTTACTGAATGATGATCCTGCAGTTTAAGGGGTTAACTGGGAGCTTTCAGTTATATTTTCGTAAGCTGCAACTTTAATTAAAGAGATTGCTGTGTTGAAAATCAGGAACAGCTGAAGTGCATTAAATCAGAATTGTTTACTGGTCACTCCACGCCAGGGCTAATCAGCCTGAGTGAAGTGAAAAGCTCCGACATGAGAGCAGGCATTAAGAAATCCAATCAATCATTTCAATTCCAGAGTGGCCACCTCACACAGCACCCCACTGACCACTGCAAAGAAACACACGGCAGAGACAGTTTCTGCTAGAGGAACAGAAAAATCCAGAAAAAAATACTGTTATGCAAGATTTGACCATGAAATTTTTTATGTGATTTTTACTCGGGGGAGATAAATGTTGGAATTGTTGAACAATAGGAGTATTTATAGAATAATCAAGGATGACATTTACATATGCTCATTGGCTGTGTTTACATGAAAAGATTTCTACCAATCCAATTCAATACATTCTGATTATACAGGGTGAGTCAAAAGTCACAGGACACCATTTTATTTGATTTTTTATTCTATTATCGACTTTTGTCTCTGGGGTCATCTCCAACAAATTGTGTGTGCTGAGAAAATCCGCAACAAACATCACCTTCAACATCGCATTGTGGAGGCTTGTGACAGCATTTCTCCAGAGATTCTCATGCGGGTCTATAACGATTGGATCCTTCAGCTCTGTGTTCAGCACCAGGGACAGCACACTGAACATGTCAAATAGCTGTGCATTACAGGCAACATTCCCAGTTGTTGTTGCAACTTTCTGTGATGATAACCTTTGAACCACAAGCAATATTGGAAATCTGATTGTGGCTATCAATTTCTAAGACAATTTTGGTCTTCTTTGATCTGCTACATGACCACATTCCCAATGGAAAAACTTGCCCTTGATCCAATATAGCGGCTTTCAAGATGGCGGTTCCGGACATAGCCTAAAAGATAGGCCCCCTCACCCATTACTTGCTGGGGTATTCAGATCTGTCATTTTCACTTTCATTTCGGAAATAAAACGGTGTCCTGTGACTTTTGACTCACCCTGTAGATTAAGACTGAGGTGTTTATGCTCACTCTACTCAACAATCTGATGGAAAAATCTCTGTTCACATGCTCACTACAAGTAATCAGATTCAAAATAACGTGCTTGCGTAGAGAACCACTTAGAGTAGACGTTACCATGACAACCAGCATCACTGAGTCCAGTCGGAGTGAGATGAGCAGCAGTGAGCAGTGCTTGTATATTTAATTGCTTTAACATTACGTCAGACTCAGGAAAATGTATTTCACATGTTCTTATTGAAGAATGCAGAGAGGAAGATATCGTGTTCTGAGACACTTAAGCTGGATGTTGTATGACATCCTACTGTCTGTCATGGGCAAAAACACATTAAAACAGTAGTAAAAACAGTAGTAGTAGATATCTTGAAGCTTGAATTCAGTACATTTGTCCATTTTTAATGCAACGGGCTGGAAATGTGATGTTTGTTACTTTTCAAAAGCATTGTATCTTGACTGTCGGTGAAAATTTCTACAATAAACTGTTTTTGTTTTACATTACTCAAAGTCTGTGAAAATCCCAGCAAACATATTCATTTATCCAGCTATAGGTCATAACATTTCAGTTGTGGTAACTATGTAATATAGCCTCACAACCATCTGGCAACATCTGTCAAACATCTGGGATCAGATTATATCACATCATATGAATGACTTAATAACAACCTAGCAACCAACTGGGATACCATAGCAGCCACCTAGTAACACTAGCAATCATTAGGATAGCATAGCAACAGCTTAGCAACACCCTAGCAATCACCTGGTATACCATAACCACCACATAGCAACACCTGGAACACCATAGCAACCACTATACAACTCCATAGCAACGACCTAACAACGCCTTTGCAACCACGTAGCAGCACCCTAGCAACCACCAGGAATACCATATCAACCACTCAGCAACACTTTAATAATGACCTGGAACACAATAACAACCACCTGTCATCACCCACTAAACATCTGGGATACTACAGAAACCACCCATCAACACCATAGCATCTGGGATACCATAGCAACAACCTAACAACACTCAAGCAAAAACTTGGTATACCATAGCAATGACTTAGCAAAACCCAGGTGACCACCTGGAAGACCACAGCAACCACTTAGCAACACCCTGGTAATCACCAGGAAAACTAATGCAACCACCTAGGAAAACCCTAGTAATCACCAGGAAAACTAATGCAACCACCTAGGAAAACCCTAGGAATCACCAGGAAAACTAATGTAACCACCTAGTAACACCCTAGGAACCACCAGGGATACCATAACAACCACCTAATAACACTAATCAACCATCTGGGACACAATAGAAACCACCTAGCAACACCCTTGCAACCACCCGGAATACCACAGAAACCTAGAGGAACACCTTGGCAATCGCATGGTATACTATATTATCCACTTAGCACCACTTTAGAAACCACCTGGGATACCATAGCAACCCGTTTAGCAACTTCTTAGCAACCACCTGGGAACTTCTTAAGCAGTGCAAGTATTCTGCATTCTTCAGGAAATGAAGAATGATTGCGCTTCTTAAGGAAATCCATATTTCTAGATTTTACTGTTCTTTTTTGTGCTTTCTGACAATTTTTAATTTCTTTTTTTTTGGGGGGGTGGCTTTTTCATTTGACTAATTTATCGATTTTAATTGGTATTAACATTATTTAGACTACTCTTTAAGTATTATTTCATGAATGAACATTTCAATTAAGAATCATTTAGTAAACCGACAAATCACAAACGACAAAGCATTGTATTCCTGAGGAATCATCCTTGGAATTGCCCCCACCCCCCGCCACTAACAGCACCCGTGGTGGCAAGCGATGGTTGTAAGCTTTTATTGCTTGTTAGCATATTATTCCTATAGCTCCAGTGCAAAGCCAAAGAACCAGACTTCAGTCAGGCTTGTCTGACTGACTACATTTGTGTGGATTCTAACTGAAAGAGGGAAAACTATGTGCAGAGCCGGAGTATTCCAGCCCCTCTCCAGCCACTGAATCAGGAAAGAACCTAGAAAGGCATCAGCAGAAGCTCCACTTCGTAACGAGCTCTGCAGTGTGGATTATTTCGCTTTACTGTCCCTATCAGGGGAGCCATAACCCCGCTCAGCAGGATTCTCCGTCAGAGAGGCACTTTCAGTAAGCATCACCATAAAAACAAGAGCGTGCTGAGATGCTATTACAGCCTCCTCGGTGGCAGGAATGTCTCTAAATCTGGAAAACGGAACAATCAGGAAAGTTCAGCAGTGTAAGCATTGATCAACAGTTTAAAGCTACATGCTCCATGATTGTGAAAGCCACTTTAAATTAGATTAAATCAACATAATTCACCTGCCTTTGGAAAAGACTTTGATGGCATGCATTTGCACAGCGGATCTTATGGGCCCCAATGCAAAAAAAAAAAAAAAGATTTCACTGCTGTTGAAACCTTGTATCTCCATTTTTGTCATTTTTCAGGTTTTGACATAGTTTGAAAAGACCTATAGTCCTATATACTGCGTGAAACTTCTGTGATGAATGGGCCAAAAGAAATGACTTAAAACTACTTGGGAAAAAACGTCTGGTTCCATTGACTTACATTAAAAGCAGAGTAAGTTTTTACCTTCTCCTGTAAAGTTACAATTGTGGAGATATAAGGTTTTGGTCTGACAGCGGCAATTTACAAGTATTCATGTTAGACTACCTAAGATTTTAGAGATATAAATAAAGAATATACAGTTGCGTACCAAAGTCTGAACACCCACAAAGAAATACATTTTGTTAAAAATGGAATTTTCTCTGCAAATTTTAGCGCATTATTTGTATTTATTTGCTGGGTTTAAATTATAGGGAAAAAAACGCACAATATAAAATGTGCCATAACTTTTGCACAGAGCACATTTTATGTTACCTATTTTTCCAAAATTCAGCAAATAAACAGTAATTGTGTATTAAAATGTACAGAAGTGTGTTTTCTTTATAGGATGTATTATTTTCCTTTCACAAATTTGTTTATACGACTGTATATAAGAGGCCCAGTAATGATGTTGGGCGTTTGGTAGCTGCAAGCCCCCCTGTGGAATTGGCTAAACACCCCCCACCCCCACAAACACCCACATCCACCCCCGTCCGGCACTGCTGGACCATACATTGTAGCGGGTTTATGGCTCAAGCAATAAAGCAAATAAGCACCACTTTGTTGGTGCAAGAAATTGCCATTTCACAGTAGCCGTAATATGTAATATCCACCTGTTTGGATGAGCCTCCTCTGTTGAACTACGCAGGGTTTTCATCAATAATGTCAAAATAACATATTTCAGAGGTACTTAATGGAACTCAAAGGACGTGTGGAAGTCTGGAAGCAAACTGGCTTTTCACAGATGTAGGTGAACAAGCAGCTTAACATTTATAAATAGTCTTTTAATCATGTTTAAATTGTTTTATTGTATCAGTTGTACATGAAGTATAGGCATTTGATACACTGTAGACAAAAGTATTGGAACATGCCCCTAATTATTGAGTCCATGTGTTGTAGCCACACCCATTGCTAACTGGTCAATAAAATTAAGCAATAGCCATGCAGTCGCAATAGACAAACACTGGCATGAGAACCAGGGAGAGGGAGTGGTGTAAAGCATGCTGCCACTGGACTCTGGAACAGTGGAAATGCATTCTGTGGAGTGATGAATCTAGCTTCTCTATCTGTCAGTCTGATGGACGAGTCTGAGTTTGGTGAACGCCAGGAGAACTTTGCCTGACCGCATTGGACCAGGTGTAAAGTTTGGTGGAGGAGGGATAATGATATGGGGTTGTGTTTCATGGGTTGGCCCAGAACCCTTATTTCCAGTGAAGGGAAATCTTAACGTTTCAGCAGACCAAGACATTTTGGACAGTTCCATGCTTCCAACTTTGTGGGAAACGTTTGGGGAAGAATCTTCTCTGTTGAGCATGACTGAGCCCCAGTGGCCAAAGCAGCTCCATAAAGGCCTGACTGGGTGAGTTTGGTGTGGAAGAACTTGACTGGCCCGCACAGAGCTCTGATCTCAACCCCATTCAGCACCTTTGGGTCGAACTAGAATGGAGATTGTGCCAAGCTACCTCGTCCAATATCAGTGTCTGACCTCACAAATAATCGTCCGGATGAATGGGCAACAATTTCAACAGACTCCAAAATATGGTAGAAAGCTCCATATGAATGCCTATGGATTTAGAATGTATGTAGTGTAATGTGTAGATGTCCCAATACTTTTGTCCATATAGCGTATGAGGAAAGCTGCAGTTGTGCTGTCTGTTTGATCTCGGCACGGCTGTCATTGTGGGGAGGTGTGACTAGTTTTCACAGCAGGGGGTTCTCACCACTCCCTCTTCAGCTCACACAACTAGACCCATGCTTTGGGTTTTATAGGTGCATGCCCAGGCACCTGAGCCACTGGTGGGCTCATGTGAACAATTACGAGACAATGTAAACAGCTGTTTATGTCGTCTTCATTTGAGTAAATTGAGCTGTCGGGTTTATGTTTTATGTATGGGTTTATATTTAAACTGTGTCCTCATCTTACATATAAGTAATCTTGCTGCTGTTTTGTCTCAACTGGAAAAAATGATGCATTCCCAGTGGGGATGTGCTCAACATGTGGCCAGTATATGTTGCATATGCCCTAATGTAACCTGCAGGAATATCATTAAAGATTTGACGACCACCCAAAAAGAGGTAGCCAAATAAGAGTCCATAAAATATTTGAACCCAGGGGGCAATAACTTGATGATCCAGGCCTGCTCACAACATCTCCCTCACAGAAAGACAACAGTTTTCATCTTATCACAGAGTTATGCACATTGAAGTGCACATATTAAAGTATATACCGAAACAAATGTAGCAACAGCTTTGAGAAATCACACGAGAGGAGTAGATTAAAAGGCCAAAAAGGAAAAAAAAAAACGGCATATTTTTCGCTCAGGATTAGAGTTCTGCTACACTCATGCTTATTTTCACTGCCTGATGATGATATTTGGCATGTTGTATCACAAATCTGTTCCACAACTGTGCACATAAACACACGTGGGTGTTCACACGGCTCAGTAAACTTACCCACGTCTCCACATCAGCATGTAGCAGAATATGAGAAGGCAGTGGGTTTGAAAAACAGATCATCAAATTAAGGCGGATGAATATTAATGCATCAGTGTCTGGATAGCAGTTGCTTAGGCTAATGAGGATCTTAATGAGCAGACGCCAAATAAAAAGCTTTTTATTTCCAAAAGTAAGTGTCAAAGTGGGCTGGACGAGCAAGGACTCTGCAAAGTGTAAGCTGTGGCTTTGCACTAATTAACTATGAGAATCGATTGACCTTAATGGAAATGTGCATATTAGACTTTCTGCTCTCATAAATGTTTTTCATTACGGGGAAGGGGAGATGCAGGAACGGGTGCTTAAAACTGTTCTTTCCTACTGCCCCCCTCTGCCTACAGGCCTGTCCCGGTAGAGCAATCTGAGCCCAGTGGACGATATCACTATCGGCAGCGGCTGCATCAATCTTTCAGCATATACATGTCATAATTTTAAGTGGGTTATTTAAATTCATTAAACGCCGCCAAGCCAAGAGCAGCAGAGATCATTAGACTTGCAAATAGCGTTTCTGTGGAAGTGTCTAGTCCTAATAGCAGCGTATTTTACATATCCGCAGGCAGAGAGGGAATATCCCACCACATGCAGTTTGTATTTTCTGCCTTAATGAGTGACGACACACCAGCGTGGGGGGGCGGTACTGGAAGGCACTACACATACACATCAGTGGAGCACTAAACTTAGTGGAGACACATTTTAAAAACGATATGCGTGAATGGAAAGAGCATTTGTTAAGGCAATTTTTAATGTTTTGTGTAATATAAGTCAACATAAATACAAATTTGAGTATTTCTTGTATTGGACCTTTCCCAAAACATAACATATGGATATGGAAATGGGACATTATCTGATTAAATATACAGAAATATTTACATTTTTAACAATCACAAATGTAAGAGCCTAGCCACCGTTTAGCAACAACCTTGCGTAATATAGTAAAGGCATAGCAACACCTTAGCAACCCCCTGGGATAAGCATGCTTCAGCCTAGTAACCCTATATAAAAAACCTGGGATACCATTGCAATGGCCACCAATACATTAGCAGCCGCTTGGGACACCATACTAACACCATCGCAGCACCTTAGCAGCCACTTAGGATAATATAGCAATGGTCTATAAACACCTTTGCAACCACCTGAAATAACTGCCTAGCAACTACCTGGAATAGTATAGCAATGGCCACCAATTCCGTAGCAACCACCCGGGACACCATACCAACACCTTAGTAGTACCTTAGCAAGCACTTAGGATAATGTATCAGAAGTATATCAACACCTTGGCAACCACCTGGGATAACATGGAACGGCCTAGCAAAACCTTAGCAGCTACCTGGGATTTACCACAGTAAAGGCCGACCAAGACCATAGCAACCACCTGGGATAGCATAGCTCTAATTTATCAAGCTAACCGAAAGCTGGCTGTATAACATCAATAAAATGACTGTCCAGAATGGCTCATATTTAAAAACGATGACCAAATCTCAGTGATCCAATATATATTCATAGAAATTTAATGAAAATGAACTCTGAATAAAACAAACTATAAATAGGTCATAACAGGTTGCTATTTATTAACCTTTGCTAAATTTTTTTACTATGTCAACTGGTTCTCAAAATACTTTTCCAGGCCCGAGGTTTATTACACACTTTCATAACTTGAGAATAGCTCAGCCAGTTTGCACTGAAGTCCCTGTAGTTACTAAATAATAAGCCTTAGCACGTAACAAGACTGGAGTTTTAAGGGGTTAAATTATGAATAAACCATCAGTTTGCGCTTTGATGTCTAGCTTATAAAACTTCATAACCAGCCCCTCCTTACCCCCCTCCAAAACACAATTCCATGTATTCCAAAGGAGGAAACTGCGAATGAGGAACTAAAGAACGCCAAAAAATATACCTGAAAACAAAACCAACCTGAATTATGCTCATATTAGAGTACTGATGAACACTGAATATGAGTCACAGCTTGAAAACAACATATAAAATACGATCTTTAATTATGTACAGAACAACACCTCTTAAATAGAGCATTTAGCACATTTATATATAGTGGTAAACATGCATGGTGTGCACAGATGGGAGGGTAAAATGTCAATGTTTATTTCTACGCAAGCGATGAAAGCATAAAGCAAAACAGAATTATGCTCTTAATTAAAGTGTGTAGTAATTAGTGTAGTGTTAATGTATGTAGTTCTCAATATCATGAGCAAAGCTTGAAAACAATATTAGTTCTATATGAAATATGGTTTAATTTAATCTAATTACTTTCAACGTACTACATCTTTAAACTGAGCATGTACCACACGAGGTCTTGTTATGCAAGGTGAGGTTATTCACAGATTATATTAAAGAGGTGATCGTTTCAGGGCTTCTAACAGACTGTGCTCACTTGTTTTGAAACCTCTACCTTGTAACGTCCACTTTATGTGCTCAGTCTAGCTTCCAGACCACTATATAGGTGAACACTTTCCCTCTGTTGCTTCACAGTTTAGCCGCGCCTCTCCATACCATTCATCATACATCATTTTCTGACCACAGGGCTACTGCGGTCCTGACGTTTTTGGGTAATGGACCATTCTCAGCACAGCAATGACATTGACATGGTAGTGGCATGGTTGATATAACTGACTGACCACCTATACATCATCCCTACTGTTCATTACAAAGAACAGGATGGGAAATGTTATTCAAAGTCTGTGTTTGAAGACATTAATGCTGTTGTATATTGTCCAAAATGTAACAGCTTAAGCCACTTTAATATAGCCTTATATAGGGGCAGCGGTTTCTAATAAAGAGGCCAGAGATTGTGTGTTATTATACAGTACTGGGCAAAATTTAGAGACCACCTTAATTTATTTAATTTCAAATCAAGTTATTCATTTTTAAGCTTTAGACAAAAACCTAAAAACACATTTGTCAGAAAATTACACAGAAGCTTCGGCCACTGTATGTAATGTAATATAACAACCACATGGAATACCATAGCAATAGCCTTGCAACAGCTTAGCAACCACATAGAACACCTTAGCAATGGCCTTGCAACACCTTGACGACCACCTGGAATACTGTAACAATGGCCTTGCAACACTTTAGCAACCACTTGGAATACCAAAGCAATGGCTTTGCAACACCTTGGCAACCACCTGGAATGGAATACTGTAGCAATGGCCTTGCAATACTTTAGCAACTACTTGGAATACCATAGCAATGACCTTGCAACACGTTAGCAACCACCTGGAAAACCATAGCAATGGCTTTGCAACACCTTGGCAACCACCTGGAATACTGTAGCAATGGCCTTGCAATACTTTAGCAACTACTTGGAATACCATAGCAATGGCTTTGCAACACCTTGACAACCACAAGGAACACCATAACAATGGCCTTGCAACACGTTAGCAACCACCTGGAATGGAATACTGTAGCAATGACCTTGCAATACTTTAGCAACCACTTGGAATACCATAGCAATGACCTTGCAACACGTTAGCAACCACCTGGAAAACCATAGCAATGGCTTTGCAACACCTTGGCAACCACCTGGAATACTGTAGCAATGGCCTTGCAATACTTTAGCAACTACTTGGAATACCATAGCAATGGCTTTGCAACACCTTGACAACCACAAGGAACACCATAACAATGGCCTTGCAACACGTTAGCAACCACCTGGAATACCATAGCAATGACCTTGCAACACGTTAGCAACCACCTGGAATACCATAGCAAAAGCTTTGCAACACGATGAGTGTGTGGCTGTTTATTAGAAGGAATAATGTCGGTGCGGCTCACAGTCCGGCCAAAGCATTTGGGAAATGGAAACTGAAATGGAGAGTGGCGATTCTTTGCTAAACAGCAAAAAGTGCTGTCACAATATTCTTAACTTTAGATTTAACTAACTGTAGCACGTCATGCGCTACCCTAACCTTAATATTCGCTACCGAACAAACAACACAAACTACGCTGGCCACGTTTTAGTGGCTTAAGCTAAAATTTTCAGTCCTTTTCAGCTCTTCAGTCAGCCTGGCTGCGGAACAGTGGGTGGGGCCCGGGTAGCATTATTTGTAACATGCCTTGCAACAGATTGGCAACCTGGCCTTACATTAGCTGAAGAATACAGACTGACTTGTTTAAGAGTTGAAGATTAGGACTTGGGGCTTGACCTGAGACTCACCTTTACTGACCTGGGACTTGAATCGAGACTCAACTGTCTTGACTTGGGACTTGAGTGTGAAGACTTAAGACTTTCTTGTTACTTACAACTTAGTGACTTGTTCCCACTCCTGGTATTAAGCCATTTTCTCCTCAAATCCAGTGTTTATTTCTTGTACTTTAGCTCTTCTGTTTTGCACTGTAGCTCTTATATTCATGGTTCTTCCCTTTAAATCAGTCAGAAAATACTTAAAAAAAGAAAGGGTGGATATTGAAATTAGAGAAAATGGTATCTGCTTCAAGAAATTTCTTTTTCACACATTTCTACAGAGCATAAACACTGTCCAAAAAGGACAATAACCCATCATGGACGCGTGACCCAAATCTACAACAAAAATAACCCAAAATCCACCGCGATGCCACGCATGGGACCCCAGAGCGAATTAGAATTTGATAAGATGTCCGTATTTCAGCTAAAGTGAGCCTGTTAAGCTTTTAGGATCTGACTGTTTGAGTGCAGTTGATGTATAATGATTTGCCTTACTACAGGGCGATAAATGGATTGAGGGAGAGGAAAAAAGAGGAAAGAGAAATCTTTAAAGGCCTCAGCGAACTGCTACTCTTTAGCACTGTGATAGCACAACTCGCCTGTAAAGGTTGCAAATACATATTTGATGATTTGTCCTCCCACAGACTGCAGAGTAAAAGGGCATTTAAAGTAGATTTACATGGAAAATCAGCTTGTAGTAAGTCTTTAAAATGTTTGCTCATTAATTCATTAATCATTCTGCGGTAATATTGGCAGCGTAGCAGTTCATAAAAGGAATATCTGACAGGTTAGATACTTTACAAAGGAATTAAGAGATACCGTAGTTATCAACATGTAAGGTACAGTATAAATCCAGCACTCTCAGAAATAAAACTACTGACCTGTCCCTAGGGCAGTCCCCCTCTTGTCACTGAGGTGGTACCCTCAAGGGTACATCTCAATACCTTTAGTCAGGGAACATAACTGAACCATGATCCATGGAAATGATGTTTTCTAAGCTGTACTGACTCCTCGCACCCCGCCTCGCCTCCAGAACTGTTCTGTTTTAAAATGTTCGGTTATGAAAAGGAACAAATACGAACTTTTCACCTGGAAAAACTGATTTAAGGTCCACAACTGGACCCTAAAACCACTGCTGTAGCTTTGAGGGCACATTTACATTGCTTGTACCTTGATGAATGAAAAGTGTTCCAGCACAGAACCTTCATTTCTGACAGTGTGTAGGGAGGAAAACTGCTTCTCTTTTCCTTTGACTAAAAGTGAAGAAGCTCAGAGTCCCTCATGACCCTTTCACCCACCAGTAACAGGCGACATCAGTGCTAAGCTCCAGCTAATCCCCTCAAGAAACGTCCCTATTTTCTTCAACATCTCTGGCAACACCTTTCATTTCCACTTCATTGCCACTGATGTGCCTTTCACATCTCTGCGCCAGCCGAGCTACGCCCTGCTCTCAGCTGCAGAACGCACTGTAACACCATCCTCTTCTTCCTCCTGGTCGAGAGACAGCAGAGATTGATTTTGGGGATAAGCACCCTGCATCTCAGTGAACGCTGTCTGTTTCAGGAGTGCATGTTTCTAATGGTATGGGGAAAATTGCCAAAGTCCTACAGGCAGAAGAGGAGACTTATTCTATTGGGCCTTTAATGGCAGCTGTTATGTTCCACCAAAGCTGATCCATGTTATCTAGCAAAGCGTGCTGTTTGAGAGGTGAGCACTATCCGTGGCAATGTTACATAAATGGCCTAAGAATGGAAGATCAGTGTGTCCAGTAGTCGGCTAATATATCTGTTAGTTGGACATTATATCCACTACATGGCTAATATACCCAAAATTCTGCTAACATGTCCATTAGTCAGCTAATATATTTGATACTTGGGTAATATTTATAACTGTCACAATTGGCCCCTCCCAGTCCTCCATGTGATTTTGTTTACCTCTGGTCTTGTCCTTGTGCCTCTTTTGTTTTGATTCTTCCCCGTTCTGCCCCCTTGTTTCTAGACTCAACCCTTGATTGTTTTCACCTGTGTCTTGTTAACCCTCATTGTTCCTGTATTTAAGCCTTGTGTTTTCCCTTGTTAGTTGCTGGTCTTTGGTGTAGTTTCTTCTGGCCTCCATTGTGTTTCTAGTCTGTGCTCCTCTTCGTACGTCTGTCCCTTCATCTCTCCGTGTTGGCTTTTTGACCCTGGACTGTTTAGACCCTGATTATGGATTTGCCCCTAATAAATATCGGTTCTCTCCACATATGCGTCTGCCTTATCATCGCTCCCTCACGTTACAGTATCCACAATCTTAAAAAAGATTCTTCTCCAAGATTTGTTTAGCAAAGACAATGGTTGTATACAGAATTCACCAATTTCATTCTTAAATGGTTCTTTGCATAGCAAAATAGATCTTCAGAATGTGTCGTTTATTGTAACCCTTTTGAAAATGTAGCAATAAAAAGGGGTCTGTTATTACTGCAATGTCAAACTTGTAACAGTAGAAGAACACTTTATTTATGCATTACAGAACCATATAAAACACATTATCCATCAATATGTAGAACCATTTCACCTAACAAAAAAAGAATTAAGCAAATAGAACCATTTCCGTTACTAAAGGAGCCTGCACTCTTTACCCTTTCCCTTTACCCTCTCATCAGCTTTTAAAAAACAGGTTAAAACTCATCTACTCACTCTAACCATGTGTTAGTGTTTGTGTGATTTTGTCTGTTCGTTTCTTATTTAATAAAATTTAATAAATGTGTTTTTGAGGAGAAAGTACTTTCTACAACATTTCTTGGATTTTCTACTTTCCCTGCACACACCCTGTCTTTATTGTTGTTCGATTTTGTTTGTTTGATTGTATTTACTGACCCTT
>NC_051228.1:5573054-5575554 GCF_015220715.1 Pygocentrus nattereri
TATTGGACACTCCTACCTTGTCAGTCCACCTTGTAGATGTAAAGTCAGAGGCGACAGCTCATCTGCTGCTGCACAGTTTGTGTTGGTCGTCCTCTAGTCCTTCATCAGTGGTTACAGGACGCTGTTGACTGGATGTCATTGGTTCTCAGTCCAGCAGCGACATTGAGTTGTTTGCCAGCGCAACATATGTGAGGCCATCATTTTTGTTTGAAAAATGCTCCTCTCCTCCCTTGAGTCTCCTGACACCCCATTTTTACATATCACCCCACTAAAGTCTGTCTCTCTGAGAGCAGAGCATATGGCAGCCACCACTATATATATGATCTTTATTTATAGAGCACTTTGCATACGGGTGGCAGCTCAATATGCTGTATAGACAAGTGATGCAGCTTAACAGTAATAGAAGAAATGATTAAATTAAACTTAAATTTATATCACTGAAATCAGGCAATAAAACAGACTGAATTTTAGAATTTTAAATAAAAGAGATACATTTTCAAATGTTTCTTAAAAACTATGAACATATCTAGTTAAAAATGGTTGCTGTAGACAAAACCTAAAAGAGGTGATATGGACCATTAATATTAATGTTGAACCAATACTGCTACTGCATTGGTATCGGTGATGTGGATACCGATATATATGACCGATACCTCTACATCGGTGGTATAGGACGACAAGCAACAGTGAAAATGCTGATGGCTGAATCTGTAATGGCAGCATTTGGTGAGAAAAACTCCATTAACCATTAAGTAATCCCTCATCTGCCCATACTCGTGGTCACTTACAGTCTGAGAGAGCTGAAGGAACCACCGGACTCTTGGTGTAATATAGCATTTAGCCTTAATTTAGCCCTTACTATAGCAGCCTGCTAGCCGGGCCTGCTCGTCCACTAGCCCTGCCTGCGGTGCACCTTGGTGGGTCAGCTATATTACTCAGCAGTAGGGTCTCGTGGCCCATCAATTCAACCAGTAGGGTCTCGTGGCCCATCAATTCAACCAAGCCAGAAAAAAAACGACGTTGATATTTAACTGACGCTCAGAAATGCCGCGCAAGTGAACAAGACACAGGCAGGTAGCGAAAGGCTAATTATTACTAATGCTAAAATGGTGGAAGACTGTTATGGTTGTTAAAATGTTACTAAAATGTTGTGAAGCAGATGCTGCAGTATCCCACCTTAAATTCTTTGCCACCATAAATTTAATGCGATGTTCATTGCAGTTCCACATTAAATTCAGTGCCACTATAAATGTACTTCCACTTTAAATTCTGTGCCACCTTAAATTTTGTGCTATATTAATTTCAGTTCCACCTTAAATTAAATGGCACTTTAACATTAGTGACACCTTAAATAGAGTCCCGCCTGAAATGAAATTTACTGCTATGTTAATTGCAGCTCCACCTTGAGTGAACAAGACGCACGTATGAGACAAAAAACATTCAGCTTAAATAACTTTCCCATATCTTACTAAGTCATGTCCACTCATTTGGATCTCATTCCCATGACTTTCTAAGTTATGGCCACAACTTAATTATATTGTTTTGATACCTTATTAAATTGTGGCCACTCATTAGGATCTCGTTCCCACGCCTTACTAAGTCGTGGCCATGGCTTAATTTATCTTGTTCTCGTGCTGTACTAAGTTGTGGCCACACATTAGGATCTTGTTCCCATGCCTTACTAAGTAGTGGCCACATATTATTTGTATTTATACAGGATGTCACCAGTGGGGCTCCATAGTAACAGACATTCGACAACATTGTGGTTTATTCAATTTACCTCATGAAACAAATCCATTCAGATGAAAAATAATTCACTGTGTAGAATCCGAGTCAGAGTGCGAGTCACTGGTGTTGAAGTCAAAGTCGAGTCCCAAGTCTTTCTTGATTTTCTCGAGTCGGGTCATCAAATTCTGACTCGAGTCGGACTTGAGTCCAAGACAAATGGCTCATGACTCGAGCAGAATTTGATGACTCGGCTCAAGAAAATCAAGACTTGGGACTCGACTTTGACTTCAACACCAGTGACTCGGACGCATTCAACTCTTCAGCCGTCTGGTTCCCATCACCACCACAGTAAAGGAATCTGAGTTTCTCAGATATTGAAGCGTTTCAAATCAAACGTCTCTGAATGACTGTTTCCTTAACCACTGAAAAAAGGCATAGAAGAACTACCTCTGAAGGACTTCCCTTCAGTGGATGCTTCTTTTCAAAGTGAAGAACCTTTTCAAACATTTAAAGAGCCTCCATGTTGCATTAAAGGTTCTATACCATTCTATAAATTCCTAGAACCTTTTTGCTAAGCGTGTTCTTCACTCTATACTGGAAGTGATGAAGCAGACAATGCGCACTGTAAGACGGTGGACAGACAGCACTTTACCATTCCGCTGATTTATCTCATCACAGCTATAAAAGAGAGATCATTTTAGCCTGTATGTGAAATATGATTACATAAAATAGCGCATATCTTCCCCTGAAGGATGAGGCGGATCCGTAAGCT
>NC_051228.1:5580554-5598054 GCF_015220715.1 Pygocentrus nattereri
GAACATTTTTCTGAAATTGTTCCACAGTTTTTAAACAGTTTTTCACAGCTTTATGAACCTCCTCCCATCTTTGCTTCTGAGAGACTCTGCCTCTCTAAAATGCTCTTTTATATCCAGTCATGTGAGTTAGTTGAAAACAGCTCCTCCAGCGTTTTTTTTTTTTATTAGTACCACTTACTTTTCCAACCTTTTGTTGCCCCGGTCCCAACTTTCTTGAGATGCATTGCTGCCATCAAGTTTTAAATAAGTTAATGTTTTTCATGAAATGGTGCCCTGCGATGGACTGGCGACCTGTCCAGGGTGTATCCTGCCTTCCGCCCGATGACCGGTGGGATAGGCTCCAGCAGCCCCCCGCGACCCTGACGGAGAAGCGGCTTAGAAAATGGATGGATGAAATGGTAAAATATCTCACTTTCAGCATCTGATATGTCTTCTGTGTTCTATTGTGAATAAAATATGAGTATATGAGATTTGCAAATTATTGCATTCTGTTTTTATTTACATTTATTCATATTTTATACAGCGTCCTAACTTTTTGGGAATTGGGATAGTATTTCTAAAGTTTATATGTATAAAATTTAACTGCATTAGGTCTCTACAGACCGATCAGGCATAACATTCTGACCACCTCCTTGTTTCTACACTCACTGTCCAGTTTATCAGCTCCACTTACTGTATAGCTGCACTCTGTAGTTCTACAGTTACAGACTGTAGTCCATCTGTTTCTCTGATACTCTGTTACCCTGTTCTTCAGTGGTCAGGACCCCCATGGACCCTCACAGAGCAGGTACTATTTGGGCGGTGGATCATTCTCAGCACTGCAGTAACACTGACATGGCGTTGTGCTGGTACGAGTGGATCAGACACAGCAGTGCTGTGTTTCCGTATGTGTCTAGCCCAAGTGAGAAAACCCAAACACAAGCTGTGTATTCGCACCGCTTGAGTTTCCCCATCACTAATGTCAGAATTTCAACTTTCATGTTCATGAAATATGAAACATAATCCCTGCATAATAAACCTCACCGGATTATCGCTTTGAAAATCAGCCCCAACAAAAACACTGTCCTTTTAACATTTACACATGCTATTCAGAAATGAATCACGACTGCTAATGAATCATGCTCATAATTTCACTCAGACACAAGCCTCGAGCATGAATACGAAAAAGCGGGCAAAGAAATGAATAAATAGACGGACAGATAAATAAATAAATAATCAGCGCTGCGTGGGTGTGCACACAATGCTATAAGAGATGAAGCTGATGTCTTGCATTTTTGGGCCGTGCGCTGTACAGTATATGAAGTACACGAGCGGAGACGCTGATGCGGAAGCATTCAAGGTGGTTTGAGGTGAAACGGTTCACTTTAGAGAAATTCACAGATTACTGACACTAATAGCCCTTTATTTCAAATGTATTAAAAGGGAGTGCTTGTGTTTAGAACCCTGAGTTCTATACGGGGGTGGTGGTTCCAATTCTGGTATGCAACTCCACCCTCTAGTTACACTCTCAAAAACTGTCACTGGGGCAGTTCCCCTCTTGTCACTGGGGTGGGACCCTCAAAGGTCCATCTCAGTAGCTTTAGTCAGGGAACATAACTGAACCATAATCCACTGAAATGATCTGTTCTAAGCTGGACTGACTCCACACCCCGCCTCGCCTCCAGGCTTTTACTCTACTGTTCAATTTAAAACATTCGCTTATGAAAAGGAACAAATACCAACTTTTCACCCGGAAAAACTGATTTAAGGTTCACAGTCAGACCTTAAATCCACTGCTGTACCTTTGAGGGAACATTTACACTGTTTGTACCTTGATGAACAAAAAAAGGACCTGTGCAGAACCTGCATTTCTAACAGTGTAGGATTGCCAATCACACAATACCTCAAGCACCAGGAGGGCGAAGCTTCCTCTAAGTCATGTGAAAAGCCACTGCATCTTTTCTGCCACCAATGGAGCATCATTGAACAGCTAAACACGTTTGGAGGAGAACACTAATCACCATTTCTAACAGACACCTGCACTGGCAAGCATCTCACTGAGGAAGGCCATCCTACCCTTCCAAGTCATGGGTGATGCCAGCTGTGCTCTCTTGGACCCCTGACCACGGACGGCTGTAGCATCACCAGGGATCAGACTCACGACTCACGGGCTAACTGTAGGGGGCTGCCATAAAGGGGTCTCGGTCATCGAGAGTTCCACTCACTCCTGTCTCTTTGATCATCATTCTCACTGCCTGTGAAACTTCATGCCCTCTTTGAATGGGGGGAGATGTAGCCCCCGATAGTTGTGTAGACGACCCTGCCTGAGATTCAGACAGATGGTTTCCTCCGAGTCCGTCTGGCTCTTTATTCTAGATAAACACAGTTTGCTGCTCGGCCGTTTCAGCTTTTTCTTATACTAATAACAGGCTGGTGCTGACGTGCAGGAGAGACGGGGAGACTGAGTGTTTCAATATAGAAGTATAGCTCCACCAACTCAGCGCCCCCAATTTATTGCGATCTTTCCTGGAATTAATGCCACTTCAGAATCATAACTCTACGACTTTTTTCTTGAAATAATCTGAATTTTTTCCCCCAAATATTACAACTTTATTCTAAACTCTACTAATTAGATTTTTATTAATAGTGGTCCTAAAATGCTGTTGTACAAAACAGTGATAAATCTGGAAAAAGAGGTTTTCTTTGGGGACTATTTGGCCTTATGGTGCCATGTATGTACCCCTCCTCCATTGATGGACTTTAAAAAATATGTTTTAGGCCACAACTTTCATGCAATATGGTATGGACGTCTGGTTCCCATCACCACCACTGTGATCAATTCTGACTCTGTAAGTCTCTCTAGAATCCAGAACTGAACATTTCACACCAAACCCTTCTGAATGACTTTGTTTACATCTTAACCACAGAGGTTTTAAATTAAAAAACGGCACAGTTCTGTTCTAAAGTACGTTTGTATGTAATCACTGTTAATGGGAATGCAGTGAAGTGCTTAGCTTTAGATGAAACCACGGTTCTGCGAAGGCCTCTTACCTCAGGAAGGCCTCAGTCATCAGAGTTTGCTCGGCAGGAGTCGGAAAGTCCTGGAATGCTTTAGTTATTCAGCGCCTCACTTCTGTTGAAGTGCGCCCTGTGGCATTAAGTTATTAATGGCAATAGTGACAGTGTTTGTCGGTTATAAGGCTGTCGATACCGCCCAAGAGAGTTAGCATGACCTTCTAGCAATGCAGGCGGGAGGTCTAAAGCGCTGGGTCCGTGTAAGCTGTGCAGTCTGCAAGAGAACAAAACACGAGGACGTTGGGTAGAAGTTAGAAGAAACACCTCAAGAGAAGATTATCCAGTCGCATAATCGAGACTGACATCATGTCCTTCTTTTGATTGCATTCTAATTAGGGCCGTCAAATGATTAAAGTAATTCATTGCAATGAATCTCATTTTAAATGTGGAAAAAAGTTTGTTTTGTTCCAGTTCAGATGAACCTGAATATGAACATAACATGATTTTGAATAGAGTGGATAGATTCCAGTGTTTATCACAAGATACAGTGGAACAATAGAACTAATATATATCAGATATACAGTCAATGAGTGTCTATAACCTATAGACTGATCTGCCATCTAACATTAAATCCATTGTGTCTACACTCATTGTCCACTTTATCAGCTCCACTTACTGTATAGCTGCACTTTGTAGTTCTACAGTTACAGACTGTAGTCCATCTGTTTCTCTGATACTTTGTTAGCCCCCTTTTACCCTGTTTTTCAGTGGTCAGGACCCCTCATGGACCCCCACAGAGCAGGTATTATTATGTAGATGGTGGATTTTGTCAATATCTTGAATGTTACGTTGAAATAATGAATGATTTTCTTAACATTTTGACTGATGTGGTAAAAAGTTTGTCTATTTTCTTAAAATTTTGACTTATTTTAAGTTAACGGCGAATTTACTTGACACTTTGACTGATTATACTGAATATTCTCTCAAAATTTTGACTGTACATTGAAATAAAGGCTTATTGTCCTGAGATTTGGACCTGATTATGTCAAAATAGTGTCGTACTTTCTCAAAAGTTTGACTGATGTAAAATCATAACTTACCAAGTAGGTGCGCTTTGTAGTTCTACAGTTACAGACTGTAGTCCATCTGTTTCTCAGCGCACTCTATCACCCTGTTCTTCGGTGGTCAGGACCCCCACAGAGAAGGGGGTTATTTGAGTAGTAGGTCATTCTCAGCACTGCAGTAACACTGGTGTGTGTTGTGCTTGTACAAGTGGATCAGACACAGCAGAGCTGCTAGAGTTTTGTGAAAAATCAGTGGAATTCCCTTTCAAAACCACATCAGCCACAAAACGTTCATAAACGCTTGGGCCACAATTCTGACAACGGCTTAATGGGAGACGTCACTCACCTCCCAGCCCGACAAACACAGCGCTAATGACCCAGCCGTTTACTGTCTGTTCTTTCTAGAGTGGCTTTGCATGATGCACCCTGAGGCTACTGGCTGGAACATACTGGCCTTAGTGTGAGCGTAAATTGGTCATTTCAGCTGTGTCATCTTGACATACTGCACACACAGGCTTATTATTCTGCTACACCAAATGCCTGATAATGGATGCCCTGCAACATTAGGCCACTACTGGCATACAGTGTTCAGCAGATTAGTCCTGATTACTTAATAAGTGCTTAAATAGATTCACAAACCAGATGACTACTGGCTACTATAGTGGCCAGTCTGTACAGACCTCACGCAGCCAGTGGAGCTCGTGTACCCCCACTTCTTATTGAACGGAAAATGTGACCTCCAGTGGAAATAAGTGCATGAGAATGAGTCTACAGTTATATTTTTCATGTCTTTTGGTCAACATGCCGTAAAACAAAACTGTCTGAAGTGAGTAAAAATGCCTCTGCATTCATATGGAAACCCATTTCACGCAGGTAGAGGAGAAAATACAGTCTTCATGACTTCTTTAACCTAAAACCAATGACTCTGTCACTCAAAGTTCTGTTTATGTTGATCTTATCATGTCTGATTATGTAGAGATTTTGATTGTTATGCTGAAATAATGTCCTCTTTTTCAAGATTCTGATCGTTAGTATTATTATTTCGTCAAAATTTCATTATGTCCAAAATTATTTATTTTTCATTGTCGAAGTTTTGTCTATTTTCTGAAAAGAATTTGACTGTTACACTAAATTAATGGCTAATCTACTCGAGATTTTGATTGATTATATCAAAATAATATCTTATTTTTTCAGACGTTTGACTGATTATGTCAAAATAATGTTGTATTTTCTCAAAACTTTGTACCTTCAAATATTGGCTCACTGTCTCGAAATTTTGACTGTTCCATTAAATTTATGGCTAATTTACATGAGATTTTGATTATATTGAAACAATGTTTTATATTCTCCTAATTTGGACTGATCATGTCAAAATGATGGCTTACTATCCCAAGATGTTGACTAATTATGATAAAATACTGACTTATTTTCTTCAGACTTTAGACGATATCGTCAAACAATTGACTATTTTTTCAAAAATCTCAGTTATTTTAAATTAATGGCGAATTTGCTTGAGATTTAAAATAATAATACTAACATTTCTCACAAAACTTTGAACATTGGAAGTATTTTTCCTGACTTTTACTCATGATTATGTTCATTTATGTTCATTCATGCTGATTTCAGACTAATATCTCAAGATTTGCATGCATCTGTCTCAAGATGTTGACAAATTATGTCAGAATAATGCCATATTTTCTTGAGATTTTGAGCGTTAAGTTGAAATAATTAGTTTTTTGGCTTGGACTTTGGCTGATATAGTAAAATTGTTCATCTATTTTTTTTCCGAAAGCTTGACTGTTATTTTCAAATTAATGGCTAATTTACTTGAAACTTTGACTGATTATATCAAAATTAGGTTTTATTTCCAACATTTTCAAAATGTTCCATTTTCTCAAAACCTTGACCGTACATTGATATAATGGCTTATTTTTCTTTACATTTTCAACCAGTTGTGTCAAAATAATGGATTGTATTCTTAAGATTTTGACTGAATATGTAAAAATAATGGCTTTTTATCTCATAATTTGACTAACAATGTCAAAACAGTAGATTTTGACAGTTTACGGTGAAATGAAACTTTATATTCTCAAGATCAATGAGTGTCTAAAAAAGTCTTATTTTCTCAAAATCCTTTAAATTGATTATTATCTTGAGATTTTAACTGATTATCAATCAAAATAATGGCAGAGGACACTTTCACAATAGTAAAAACTAACTGTAGCAGTACTGCTCTTATTACAGCCCATTAAACACACACTATATTGCCAAAAGTATTCGCTCACCTGCCTTTGCACGCATATAAACTTGAGTGACATCCCATTCTTAATCCATAGGGTTTAATATGATGTCGCCCACCCTTTGCAGCTATAACAGCTTCAACTCTTCTGGGAAGGCTTTCCACAAGGTTTGGGAGTGTGGAGTTTATGGGAATTTTTGACCGTTCTTCCAGAAGCACATTTGTGTGGTCACACACAATGTTGGACGAGAAGGCTTGGCTCACAGTCTCCACTCTAATTCATCCCAAAGGTGTTCTATCAGGTTGAGGTCAGTCAAGTTCTTTTACACCAAACTGGCTCATCCATGTCTTTATGGACTTGCTTTGTGCACTGGTGTGCAGTCATGTTGGAGCAGGAAGGGACCGTCCCCAAACTGTTCCCACAAAGTTGGGAGCATGAAATTGTCCAAAATCTCTTGGTGCTGAAGCTTTAAGAGCTCCTTTCACTGGAACTAAGGGGCCGAGCTCAACTCCTGAAAAACAACCTCACACCATAATCCCCCCTCCACCAAACTTTACACTCGGCACAATGCAGTCAGACAAGTACCGTCTCCTGGCAACCGCCAAACCCAGACTCATCCATCAGATTCCCAGATGGAGAAGCGTGATTGGTCACTCCAGAGAACACGTCTCCACTGCTCTAGAGTCCAGTGGCGGCGCTTTACACCACTGCATTCCACGCTTTGCATTGCGCTTGGTGATGTAAGGCTTGGATGCAGCTGCTCAGCCATGGAAACCGATTCCATAAAGCTCTCTATGCTGTTCTTGAGCTGATCTGAAGGCCACATGAAGTTTGGAGGTCTGTAGTGATTGACTCTGCAGAAAGTTGGTGACCTCTGCGCACTATGACCCTCAGCATCCGCTGACCCCGCTCTGTCATTTTACGTGGCCGACCACTTCGTGGCTGAGTTGCTGTCGTTCCCAATCGCCTCCACTTTATTGTAATACCACTGACAGTTGACTGTGGAATATTTAGTAGTGAGGAAATTTCACGACTGGACTTGCTGCACAGGTGGCGTCCAATCACGGCACCACGCTGGAATTCACTGAGCTCCTGAGAGCGACCCATTCTTTCACTAATGTCTGTAGAAGCAGTCTGCAGGCCTAGGGGCTCGGCTTTATACACCTGTGGCCATGGAAGTGATTGGAACACCTGAATTCAATGATTCGGATGGGTGAGTTAATACTTTTGTGAAAGTAGCATATATTCAAATGATTATAGCTGACTAATATTCGAGAGTCAGCACATTTTCATATCTGATAACCCTCTCATTCCACCCCAGAAAAAACTGCTCCTGTACTTTCACTCAAAATTAGGCACCCCCGGTTCTGTCTGTGCCGGGTTAACTTTTAATAGCATAGGAAAATACTCTGGCAACTATAACTGGTATGACTAGACTTATAAAAATAGTTTTTTTTTTAAACCTAGTTTGAGTTTAGTAAACCTTTCTGCAGTTTGCTAAAGTCAAAGTCACAACTGAGCTAATGAAGTGCTCAGATGTGAGTCCATACGTCTCCATGTTACTGCAGAAACGTGAATTCACATTAACCTCTTAAACCACTAGCAACCTCCGGTGGTTCCAAAACGCACTTGGTCATGTTCTTCATAACGTTCATATTCCATAAGCTCCATTCAGAAGCTGGGCGTCGTGTGAGGCTGTAGCTCTTCTCTCCAGTCTAATAGACGGTGATGTCATTTTAAACCCTTATAATAAAAGAAGCTGAACTTTGTTTTTCTACTGAAAGTCGACCCGTTTTTCCCCAAATCTGGGCTCTAAACTATAAACAGACGGTGTCTCTTCAGTGATCTGCTCTGGAAACATCACTTTTAGAAAATAACACAAAGAGCGTCGGAGATTTTTGGCTTTCAGCTGTAAATTGTAAACATATAGTGATGTGTGTGATCATAAAACACACGTTCTGATGATTTGAGGAGAGATTTTACAAGAAAATAAATAAATAATAAAAAAAATAATTGCATTTATTTAATGCATTTAACTGAATAATTTGCCGAACCATTTGGTCACGTAAATTCAGATGGACAAACCAAAATGTACCCTGGACAATAAGATGTTGTTACAGGCCTCAGAATAATTGCAAATAGCTTTGAACAGACTCCAAACTTTCTGGCTACTCAGAAGTAACTCCGGGCAATAGGCACTTTCTTTTGCGAAACAAAAAAAAAAAGAAAGAAAGAAAAGATTTCCGTTCCAGTTGGTTAATTCCACGAACAGCAAACAAAAGGACCCATCCACTCAGCGAGAGAACAATGGACCTATTTAATGTTCCTAAGTGTGCCACCTTTGCACACAGTTATCTGCGACGACCTCCGTTTCTGTCAGCAGACTTCGAAAAAGTCAACAACAGGCTACCATTAGCAGCTTCACTTGATGCTTAATTAAATTGCCAATTTTGTGAGTCTTCGTGTGCACAGCAGGTGAACTCTGAGTGCTCGGAGAACTCTCTGTAGAGTTAGCATAACAACTGTGACTCAGTTAGTCACGCAGACAGACCGAACACTGAGCTTAGACCGGTGATCGCTGTGTCTGACCACTTTGCTATAACTGGATCACACTGTTAGAGTTGTTCTTAAATAGGAACTTCGCTCATTTTCCTATATCTCTGCATAATTAAGCAGTTCCGATGTAAATAAGTCACTCAGAATGGATTAATATGAAATGCTATATTCGATAGGAACTTACTGCGTCTGAACTGTTCACATTAGTGGTGATAGGAACCAGACGTCCACCTCTAAAACCTCCCTCACTGAAAGTCATTTCATGAAGTTGTTATGAATACACTGCCTGATGTTTAAGACACTGGTTAACCGTAGTTTTGAAAAGCTTATTGTTCTATATACACAATGTGGCCATAAGTATGCGGACACCTGAATATCACACCCATAGGAGCTAGTTCAACATCCCATTCCAGATCTATGGCCATCAATATGGAGTCACCCCCCCCACACCCCCCCCACTGCAGCTAAACTCTTCTGGGAAGCCCTCCAAAAGCGGAATTTATGCCCTTTCATTCAAAAGAGCATTTGTGAGGTCAGGAACTGATGTTGAACGAGAAGGCCTGGCTCACAATCAACCAGTTCATCGCACAAAAGTGTTCAGTGGGGTTGAGGTCAGGGCTCTGTGCAGACCACTGGAGTTCTTCCACACCAAACCGGTCAAACCATGTCTCTATGCAGCTCCCTTTGTGCACAAGGGCTCAGTCATGCTGAAACAGGAGAGGGTCTTTTCCAAACTGTTCCCACCAAATTGGAAGCAGTCGTCTAAAATGTCTTTGTAGCATTAACATTAACCCTTCACTGGAAGTAAGGGGCCCAAACAATGAAAAACAGCCCCAGACGATTATCCCTCCTCAACCAAATGTCACTGTAAGCTCTATGCATTCCAGGGCAGATCTAACAGGTCAGAAATTTCAGGAACTGACAGTGCCACAAACCATTCACAATCCCATGATAGTGCCACTGAGCTATCCAATACAATCCATTCTGCTAGTGTTTGTCTACAGAGGGTACATGGCTATGTACTTGATTCTATTCTACTGTTAGCAATGCATTTGGCTTAAACACCTGAACTCAATCATTTGAAGGGGTGTCCACATACTTGTGGCCATGTGGTGTACATGCAGGCCTTTTTAAGATAAAGTGGTGCCCAAAGAACTGATTTATTATTATTTTACTGTTATCAATACTACACGTAAAACGTTCTGGCCTAAAACTACAGTTTAATAAGTTATGTTGTGCAGCATTCTGTAGTTCAGCTTCCCTCAGCATGAGCAGTTTGACATTCATGATTTTCAATGCTTTTTTATGTTTCCATCAATATTCTAACCACTACACCAAGCAAGCACTACGCAAATACATTATACATCCACTGAGAATCTTTGTGGTGTCAACCAATACTGACTGCTAGCCTAGCCACTGAACTGTACTCTAATAGAACCAAGAGAACATGAGTCACTCTTACAAAACGGTGAAGAAAACAGTGATTTTATCACTTTTCCAGCTTAAAATTTCTTTTCAGTTTTCTTTTCAGCCAAAAAATGAAGCCAATCTGAGGAAAGATGTTAAAATTGTCAAATACCATGTTAGCCTTTATCTTCTAGTCCTCTCCATCGGGAAGCTTCCTTTATAATGATAGTCTGAAGAGAGTTTCAACAGCTAAACGGCTTCTAATGCACTCACAGCTCCTCCCACTTTCAAGGTGCCTCATCAGAAGGGGGCTTTAATAATCTTTTACCCAGAAATCCCACCATGGAGACCACTGCAGCACCAGTGTAGGATGCGAGAAAGCATGTTTACAGATGTACCCATGCTTACGTTCTCTATTTTGGCCAGAGAGTGCCCTTAAGTATCTCGTTTGTGTGAAGACATTAAGGCGAATAGCACGTCTATGTGGTTTTAAAAGCATTTTAATTATTATGGAAGCAGATGAGGATTCTGCATTATTCTCCCCAGTGTGAAATGAGTCTAGATGCTGATGAGAAAGCTGGCACTCTGAAGTTTTAAAAGAGGGTGGAAAAAAAAAAGCCTCTTACCAAGATAGGGAAAAAAACAACTGGGCTCCTCAGAGAAAACAAATGCCCCCACCAAATGGAACAGTGAAGTCATCAGAAAATCCTCTTATCTGAGAGAACTTTGCAGAAGTTTCCAGAGGAGAGAAGAAGAAAAAAGAGAAAGAAGCTTGTTGACAACACTAGTGAGTTCTGTAGCAAATTGCTATAAGCTGCCAGGCTGGCCTTCTAGGAGGGTGGGGTCTCTCAGGCTCAACCAACCGCCAGGGCCTAAAGGCTTGATGGAAAAGAGCTTCAGCAAATTGTACGGAACGTGTAATCCCCACACGTCCGCCGCGTTCGAGCGGACGACTGAAAGCGAGCTCGGTATTTATGTTTGGCTCGCAGGCTGATCCCACGAGGATCTCACACCTCTCTCTCTTCCCTCGCGCCGCTCAAAGACTATTGATTGTTCCCCTGAGCTCAGTTCGCCTAACTTGAAAACCACCTCGCTGCACTGAGCGAAGTTCGTTTCATGTTGCAGAACCCCAAGACGTATTAAAACTTCATAAGTTTGGAGACGAGCAGAAAGAGTCTGGGCTGCGTTTATCAAACCGCCTTCATTTGTTAACATGGTGTTCTCTGCCTAGAAGAAAAAAAGCCCACGTGGACCAGAGCAGAGCAGAGAGCCCGGGATGGGGGCTGGTGATGCCACAGAGATCAAGTAGGAATGCCCTGGTCTCATGTACTGCCAGAACATGGAGAAGCAAGTGTGTTGCAAGAGAGACTTGTTTGGACTTTTAATTGGACCTATCTATGCTCCGCCTTCTGCTGGACAAACTTTGATTGGTTTTGTTGGAAACATTTTATGTTAAGGAACACTATTGGGGCTTCATGAAGGTCTTGCTCTTTGTTCAGTAAACAGTGAATTAGATGCTTCTGAACAGTCTGTTACGTGAAGATCACTAATAATTGTGTTATCCGGGGTGATATTGCAAAATAATCACGTTGTTAAGAAAGCATTATGCAAATTATCGAGTTTGAATTAGTGTATAAATCCTACGGGTTCTAGGTAGCATCAGGTGACATCTGCTGTTTAGTGAGTTAAAACTAATAAGCACTTAACAAGTCACTTGGGCTACGTTTACACAGCAGGTAAAAGTGGCCTAAATCTGATTTTCTCACCAAATCCGATTTTTTGCTTGGCTGTTCACACTGTCTGTTAAATGTGATCTGGATGCGGCATCAGTCTGAACAGATCAGCTCCCAAACCGACCCGCATTGCGCAAAAGAACAGAGCTTCCCAAAGGCTCGTCCAGAGGTAAACAGTTATGACGACTAGTGAACACTAGTTGCTCTTGGTTTGCTCTCCAGCATCACAGGAGCGATTATAACCGTTCTCTGTAGACCCTAGAGATGGTTGTGTGTGAAAATCCCAGCAGATCAGCAGTTTCTGAAATACTCAGACCAGCCCGTCTGGAACCAACAACCACGCCACGTTCAAAGCCCCTTAAATCCCCTTTCTTCCCCGTTCTGATGCTCGGTCTGCACTTCAGCAAGTCGTCTTGACCACCTCTACAGGCCTAAATGCACTGAGTTGCGGCCGTGTGATTGGCTGATTAGCTATTTGTGTTACAAGCAATTGAACAAATGAATAAAGTGGCTGGAGAGTGTATGTCCACATTCGGTAAAGATTGGCCACCCTTATCACTGTAGCATTGATTAAAAGGCGTTTGTGAGCAGAGCATGGATAGACCACAGCTACAGCATGGATAGTGGGTCTTTTTTTGTTATGTGATAAGGCTAATGTTAGCATGGCGGCCAATTCTAACGAAATTCCTCATTTCCAACCGGATTAGCGTTCCGCTACAACAATGTAGTTTCGTTCAGCAGCGTAAGATTTTAAACAGGGAACTTAAGCACAACTTAATGACTCCAGAGACACTTGAGGTGAACAGTCAACACTACAATTTCTTATTAAGTCCAATGGAAATTGTGTCAGCGCTTCGTAACACTGTGAAGGGTGGTGGTGGTGGTGGTGGTGGGGGGGGGCATGGATAAGTCACTCAGTCCACCTGATTTTAGAAACAGTCTGCTGAGCCGCTTTGTGCTCTGTATTCTGACAAAGTCCTAAGAGCCATAAGTCACTCGTAATGCTGAAAATTTGCACTAAAAAGGAGGAAAATGATAGACGATACATAGGATTCTCTCTGTCGCTCTCTCTCACGCTCTTTCTCTCCCTCCTTCCGCAGTCAATGGCACTGCTTGTCACAGGAGTCGACTGCCAGATTGCACAGCGCCAACTTTCCAGCTCATGAGATGCGGCGAGCGAGTCTTTATCTCCCCCGAACAGACACATCCGATTGCATCCTGAGGGCTTTTATGGATAGGTATGTGGGTGTGTGTTTGTGGAGGGGATTTTATTTTGGAGGTTTTATTTGCAAATTACTCAAATGCTTCCTTCCCTGAAAGTGCTAGCCTTCTCACTTCCTAGAGAGAATTGCCGTATTTCGCCAACTTAGTGAGTGAATTACATGTGCTAAAATGCACTTTCACTGTTTTATTATTTTTTTGTTTGTTTGCTCTGTATGGACATTGATTCCTGTGCGAACCCTCTCTGTGCTCTCCTTCACTGCGGCTATCACCTTGAGAGCACAATCGCTCTGCTCTGTGAGTTGAATGTGGGGGATCTACACATGAATAATGACAATGTTATTTGAAGCAATAGAACCTACTGTCAGCTCAGCATTGAATTGTGGCAGTGGGAGACAGAAATGAATGAGCACTTCTGTCCCACAAGCCTGTGCTCTCATGCTCCCTGTGCTTCAGGGGCATTTCAAAGGTGGCTATCACATTACATATATTATAAAGCAACCAAATACACCACGTCTGGAATGTGCTATCAATCTGCTTGGCAGTAAGATTGTAATAGCTACATATTTTATGACGCAATATTTCTAAAGGATCATCCTGGGTAAAAGGCCATGTCTGATATACTGTAGGTCTTGGGAAAGCAACTGTATTTGATGGGTCATTCCTGATTGTTTTTTTTTTAATTCTGCGTACGTCAGTGTTTGAGATGTAAACACAGTCATTGTAAAATGGTTCATAGTTTGGACTGTTTGAGACTGGAACCCGTGTGATACACAATATCTGTGATGCAAATATAGACATTTTTACTACACAAAATGACCAGTACACCTGTATACATATCCCATTTCTACAAGATTTTAGAGCGAGTCTGTGGGAATTTCTCCGCAATCATTCAGAAAAGCATTTGTGAGGTCAGACACTGATGATGGACGGGAAGGCCTGGCTCGCAGTCTCTATTCTAGTTCATCCTAAAGGTGTTCTATTGGGTTGAGGTCAGGGTTCAATCAAATTCTCACACACCAAACTTACCCCGCCATGGCTCTATGGACCTTGCTTTGAGCACTGGGGCTCACTCATGCTGGAACAGGAACAGGTTCTTCCCCAAACTGTTCCCACAAACTTGGAAGCATGAATTGTCCAAAATGTCTTGGTCTGTTGAAGCATTAATATTTCCCTTCAATGGAACTAAAGGTTTTCTGCCCACCCATGAAAAACAACCCCATATCATTATCCCTCCTCCACCAAACTTTACAGCTGGTCCAGTGTAATCAGGTAGGTAATGTTCTCCTGGCATTCACCAAATCCAGACCTCTCCTGCAGACTGACAGATAGAGAATTGTGATTCATCACTCCACAGATTGTATATGTATGTATATAACTTCAGCAGCTGTAAACTCTTTGCGCACCATTTGACACGTGTCTCCGATGTGGACTGAATGAACAATAAAAGGTTTCCTGCATGATGACTCAGTCCTTAGGGATTGGTCAGTTTCACACAAAATGTAGACGGACGCAAGAACCCAACAGCCCCTCTTCATAGCCTCATAACTCCGGATGTGAGTCACATACGATCTCAAAATAGGAGTCAAAGGGTATACGCGCAACTCTTCAGATTCAGGACACCTTTGAAATGCATTTCTGCGCTGTATTATCACAAAGACAGAGAATCAGATATAGAAACATCAAATCTGACACATGAGAAAGTTTGTAGACCTTAAACTCTACAGACGTCTGGCTCCTATCACAACCAGTGTGAACAATTCTGAAGCTTCTCTAGAATGAAGCATTTCATTTAAACCAATCTGAATGATTTTGTTAACATCTTACCCATTTCATTATGCAGGCATTTTTAAAAGTCGGCCGATTTCCTCAGTAAGCGGAACTAACACCCTAAACTACAGACATATAGTTCAGTTATATACTGACTCATTCAGTAATTACTATTAATAGCTTGGAAATCAATAGAAGCAATCTGTAAGTTCTGTAGTTGAGAACTGAGGGCCCTCATGAGGACCCTTAAAGATTGAAAGGTTAAGTAAATTTGACCATTACACTACTGGCTGTTCAAATATATGTAGAATCAATCAGGCATCAACATGACCTATCCATGTTAGGATACTGCACAGTGTAGGTCATACAGAACCAAACCTCAGCTGAACTACTTCAGCATCGAAACCAAAGGCTTTTCTCGTTCCGGCTCAGATCTATCGCACAACGAACATTTGATTTATTTCTTGCTACGTGACAATGAGTGTTTTACTTGAACAGCACTAGCACACATCAAACTCAATGATAAATATGTGACGAAGACCCAGCATTAGTCGGTCGACCCAGAGGTCTTCTCACATACTTCATTTTGATTGGGATTTTTTCCACATTTCTAGCCGCATTCGAGTGCATTCATGATAAAAGTATTTGCTAATTACTTCAAGTGTTTCAACCTTGAGCTGTCCTCTCGGGTAATCAGGGAGCTTCAAATTGTGTTGCTCCACTAAACGCCGCGATGGCTTGACAGTGAAGCCTTTGAGCTGAGCTAAAACACTCGCCGAGCGTTATCTAAACATTGCGCTTTGAGGTTCATTGTGTGGAGTGCTTGTTTTGTGTGATCGGGCCCAAGCACCGCACGACGGCATCATTCATTAACAACAAAAATGGCAAGAGCACATTTCAAAGAATGTAGCGCTATTTGAAAAACGGCTCTTCCACTCTCTGTAATGATAAGACAGGAAGGCTTAGAGCAGCGGCTCTAAAACTTTTCAGTGTAAGGCCCCCTTTGTGCCCCTCCTCCTGTCATAATGGTCAGAATTTTTTGATTATTTGATGAACAAGGACCAAGTTTTAGTAGGAGCCTGTCCATTCCGCTGACTTTCTCCACAGATGTTGCTGTCGTCAATGTCGGAACAAAACCTCAAATCTCCAAAATTTGCATTGAATGGGAGTTAAAGGAATTTTTTCCCCAAGTAATTCTGCAGCATTTCATTTGGTGTGATCTTAATGAAATTTTATTATGAATCAAATTACATGACAAATGACAAAATGGAGAATGGGTATTGACTAAGTAAAGAAGTGGACCTGTTCTGTGACATTAGGGATAACTCGTTTAGTGGACAAAGTATGGCCATGAATTGTGATTTCACTTTAAAAGCGATTAATAACATCTACCACTTTTGGACAAGCACCATGTTTAATACACTGAAAATTAAGAATGTTCTAAGTAGAGACAGCCCTATGATAGACTGAGGGCCTGCCCAGGGTGTTTCCTGCCTTCCATCCAACGACCACTGGGATAGGTTCCAGGAACCCCCATGACCCAGCAAGTTAACTGGCTTAGATAGTGTGTGTGTGTGTGTGTGTGTGTGTGTGTGTGTGTGTGTGTATAGACACAACGTCTGAGATTTTTCTATGGCACCCTTAGTGCCCCAATAAGGTCCCCCAGTTTGAAAACCTCTGGCTTAGAGCAGGGGTCTTTAACCAAATTTAGTCAAATTAAACTCATATATATACTAATAATAATTCAAGTTAAACTAGACATACCCAAGCTTGTTTACTGCCAGTCCAGTTGGATTTAGACCTCATTTAAATAGAACCTTTCTAGCGAGGTTAAAAGGTCTCAAAAAGCAGCACAAGTTAATGAAATCAGTATGGAAAGAGTTACAAAGCCATTTCCAAAACTCTGGGACTCCAGTGAACCGCGATGAGAGCCACTAAAGCTAACACAGCATTCCACAGTAAGAAAACTGTAATAACAGCGAAACATGGTGGTGGTAGTGTGACAATGTGGTTGGGGGGGGCTTTGCTGCTTCTGGGCCTGGGTGACCTGCCATAATTGAGGGAACCATGAATTCTGCTCTCTACTAGAAAATGCTGCAGGAGAATAATCAGTCGTCAGTCTGCTCAACAGCTCCAAAGAATTTGCAGTGTTCTAGTCACTCCAAAGCCTTGAACTCCTTTGATATGCTGTGACAGGACCCTAAATCTGGCTTGCTCTGTCTGCTCAGTCTGGCTTGCAAGACAAGAGCTCCATAAAAAAAGCATTTTGAGAAATTTTTGCTACAAGCGAATGCGTCTGTGGGTGAAGTGTGGATTAGTCAATGGTGAGATCTCTATTC
Source organism: Pygocentrus nattereri (assembly GCF_015220715.1). NCBI lineage: Eukaryota > Metazoa > Chordata > Actinopteri > Characiformes > Serrasalmidae > Pygocentrus > Pygocentrus nattereri. The sequence continues at coordinate 5,597,879 of NC_051228.1, forward strand.
AACGTAACAAGTACATTTTGCCAATTCAAATTCCACTCTAGAACCAAAACGAGGCTCTGAAAACGACACTTTCCAAAAACGCCAACGACTCAAACAATTAATGAAGTGCATGAAAGAGTAATTCCCACTAAGAAGTGGTAGATCATGAGGCCACTGGTGTCAGTAAGCTTTCAGCC